>NC_136487.1:166355351-166380351 GCF_053919585.1 Euprymna scolopes | reverse complement strand
TTTTCTTATGAATATATCGCTAGCTTTTTTATATTAAAATATATATTTTTCATAAAATATAAATACTTATAACCAATTGCCTGGGTAGAGCTAGTTAGTAATTTATTAAATATATATGCGGTGGATACTAGAAAGCTGATTGGCTAACTAAAATCCTCAATATAAATAAAAGCAAGAAACAACCACAGAATTCGCGCATAAGCCTTACGAACATATAGTGGATGAAACGCCGAATATTCAGTGTAGCTTAATAAGAATATATATATATATATATATATATATATGTATATATATATGTGTGTGTGTGTGTGTGTATATGCATATGTATATATGTATATGTATACATATGTATATGTACATATATATATGTATATGTACATATATATATGTATATGCATATGTATATATGTATATGTATACATATGTATATGTACATATATATATGTATATGTACATATATATATATGCATATATGTATATATATGCATATATGTATATATATATATATCTATATCTACATATATATATATATATATATATATATATATATATATATCAGTCCATTAAATGTCTTCGATCGTAAATTGTTAGCTGATTAATGTTTAGTTATCATATCATCCAATTGGTATTAGAACTATATATTCGCTGATGTATATTTATGCCTACATTCATTTTATGAAATATCTGGTGTGTATTATTCTCATATTATGAACTATTGTGTTTAATTTTTGTATTACAATTTTTAATGTTTGTTCGATATTATATATATATTCCTTAGTAGGTAGCAATATTCATTTTCTGCTATAAATTCACACGATTTGTACTGAATAAATCTATTCTACTTTTTTCTATATGCATTACATGATCTTGTTTAGACAAAGTTCTTCCCACGAATACTATTGTTTCACTTAGTATATTTTTCAATCCACGAGTATACTCATATTAATGCAGTTTTTCTACTAAAATTTGACTATAATAATGACCCCTACACTTTATTAGTGCCCAAAACTAAACGTAGATTCCAGGAGCAAAGTTTTTCGTAGAAGTAAACTCCTGTTCCATCCTCTTGCCTTCTTCCGAGCTGCCTGCAATAAGTTTGTTTTTTTCAATTCCAAAGTAAACAAGTTACTGATGAGCCGTCCTTTTAATTAACGCAATTCTCAAAATGTTCACTAGTAACGATTGCTATTGTATTTTTATTGACTATTATACACTCATAAACCCTAATCTTCGAGTGGGCGATGTGCCTTAGTAAGTGGTGACACCTTTGTAAATGTATAGGTTTCACCCTATTTGTTTTATGTCATATTTTAGAGTGGCACTTTTGTAAGAGGGGCGCTCAAAAATAATATGTCATATTTCATATTTCTCTCAAATGAATCCGAAGATACTACTATTTTAGAAAATTAATATCTGGCACACAAAATATCACTTGTTATAATGGATCCGTTTTTTGTATTCATCTGTTTTCAACTTTGTACGTGTATTCAGAATAACATCGGTATGATATTTTAGAATAACAATGTTATCAGTCAGCACCCTCACGCCGCTAGAGAAATAGCATCGTACATCTTTGGAAAATCTAGATTAATAATAATAGTGACTACTTACATATATAAAAATTAACTTAAAAAAGTACCTTGTAGTTCTTGAAATTGTGAATTGAAGAATACAATTTTTTCTTATGAACGTCCCTTGTAAATGCACGATCCGAATTACACCCATCATCCAAAGTTCATGGTCTTTTTCAAGAACTTAGTGTCTATTATTACATAGTTTAAAAAAAGATTTACTTTAGACTGGTTCTTCAATATGAGTCCAAAAGATTATTTCATAAAATTTATTGATATTCCATATGCATTCTCTGTTTTATTTTCTATTTAAAGTGTTCCTAAAAAATTTAAATACTACATTTAATATCAATAAGAAAGTAGAACTAAGTACAACTGACATTATAATGAGATTTGCACAAATCTATAAAAGGTATCAAAGTTACTTTCAAATCAGTATCATTAAGTTAAAGGAGCAATCGCAGTAATCTGGATTTAAAGCAAGTGGTTAATGATATTAGTTAGTAATACACAGAAACATTTGCCGCATGTGGTATTTTGTTCACGCCCTATTGACTCAAAGTACGAATTTAAGTATTCAAGTGGCTGTAAGGCACCATCAGTAAATGAAGTAATTATCCGCATCATTGCTCATTTCCTAGTACAATTACACGTAAGGAGAAAGGCGCCAATATTTTCTCTTGACGTTACACGTGAATAGATTGCACATTAGAAAGCGGGCAGAGATACATGTGGTGACCTTAAAAATAAAAGCGTCGAACTGAATTTGATTAAGGAAGGAAAGTTTTGCATGCATCAAATGAAGCCGAGGAAAAGACGCGAATCAATGCAATACAGAATAAGTTAAGGACACCAGATATTTTACAATGAAAAATAATTATCTTCGCGAAATCCCATGCTTACAACATTTTAAGCCTTCACGTTGAACACAAATGCACACACAGACATATACACACAGACACTCAGACAGATAGACACCCCCGTATATATATATATATACATATATATATGCAAGAGAAAAATGTTTGCATGTTATATATATATATATATATATATATATATATATATATATATATATATATATATATATATATATATATATATATCGAGGGTTTCTGCAAAAATAATTTTGGGGATGATAAACTTTCTTTTTAGCGTTGGACGTTTTTTACAAGTCGTCGGCGCGAGATGAGTTTGTACCTTTTTCGAAACAAACGACGGTTCAGATCAGCATAGCGATCTTGGCGCAATCGCCAACACTTTTCGCCCCGTGTCATCGAGGAGGTTAATCCGATTGGACAAATATTGTTGCGCGCGCATAATTCATTTAATATCTAAAACACCCGTGAACCAAGTTTACGGGTTTCGGATTGCATTATCTTGACGATTAATAAGGATATTCTGCGGATAAATACCGTACTATCATCACAAGAATTATGAACTAATTTTTACCAGCGACCGACATGTTGCCGGATATAATTTTGTATAATGCGCATTGCCATGCACATCTCAATAGCAATTTATGAATTGACGAAACCGTGTCTAAAGTGTAGTTGCATTGCTCTTTTCATTTATGTGTAATGATAATCATTGTATCGTCCCTATTAAATAACACGGAATAAAAAGAGTAAGATATATCAGACCAAACTGCATAGTTGTGAAACAATATAGTGACGCCTTCTTTGCTATTTAATTAAAGTACCTAAACGTATTGAGATCTAAAATGATTAACTTCCGTGTAATCAAATTCCGCATTATCCTTTATGATTATCATGAATCATGTAAAACGATGCATATTTCCATTCAAAGTGGTATAAGTTATTATCCTTCCATTACCGTATACAGTAAATATATTTATACACAGAAACACAGAAACACACAGACACATGCAAGCACATACACACATCTATAATATTCAGCTGAGTCTGTGTGTGTGGGTGGGTGTGCGTGTGTGTGGGTGAGTGTGTGTGTGTATGTGTGTGTGTATGTGTGTGTGTGGTCACGAATAAGCTCCTATATGGTTGATTATTTAAAAAAAAACTGATTACATGTAATGATAGAAGATTATCGAGGATCAGGAATGGGCATGTTTGATCTGGTAGAACGATGGTTCATAAAAATTGCGGGGTCTTCGTTCGCGCCTGGCTCCCAAAGTATGAAAAAAAAACGCTTACAAGGGGAGTTGATATAGATGTACATAATAACACTTTGATAAGTATGTTTTACCTTTAATAGGGATGGTATTATAAAATTGTGGGGTGTGCGTTTGCGCCTGTATTCCATGGGCATTTGGCACAAACTTTAACAAAGATTTTCATATCGATTTGCGTAAGTATACGTTGATAATTATGTTTCAGTTTGAAGAGATATGGTATAATAAAATTATGAGGGGTTCGTTATATATATATATATTTATATATATATATATACATACATATATATATACACATATATATATGTTTGTATATATATATACACATATATATATATGTTTGTATATATATACATATATATACACATGTATATATATGTTTGTATATATGCATATGTATACATATATATATATATATATGATTGTATATATACATATATATACACACATATACACACACATATATATGTTTGTATATACATACACATATATATTTGTATATATACACGTATATATATGTTTGTATATATACATATATATATATATATATGTGTTTGTATATATATACATATATATATATACATATATATGTTGAATATATACATATATATACATATATATATATATATGTTGTATATATATACATATATATACATATATATATATATGTTTGTATATATATACATATATATCTATATATATATATATATACATATATATATATATATGTATATATACTCTTGACATTTTTCGATAGGCCGACAATATATTAAAAACATTTGTGTGTGGAATAATAAGTATTGTGGGGCATCGTTTTTACACCAAGCTTAAAAAACATGTTTTCGATATTGTTTTTCTTAAAGTATTATTCGTTAATATTTTTAAATCAAATATTAAACTCGACGCACTTATTTCTGATAGTTAGAGAGTTATATACATTCATACATTCAAATTACTGTTAGTTTCCACAATGGTCTTTAGTTTCTCTCTAATGTATTATATACATTACGAGTATCGATTGATTCGTGTTAAAGTAAAATACCATTTATGAATAGACATTTTTTCGGAATGTATTATGTATCAATTTCTACAATATGCAGGTCTATTTTATCTATGTTATAAGTTTAAATGTGACAACATATGTTCATTGTACAACTGCAATAAATAATTGGACGATTGCGTGTACATTTTTATATGCAACTCTTATTATACTACTTTACCATATTATTATAGAATATTAATTATTAAACATTAATGAAATGATAGTATCTGGTATATATTCGTTGCTTATTTTTAACCCTTACCATAGTGGACAACGCATTATGATTTAATACGAAATTAAGTTATTATTTCCCGGCACATTGTGTAATCTTATAAGAAACGTGTCTCATAGGCTTTAGCTAAACTTTAAAGCCTGAATGAATTCGGTGTCCCCATCATAACATTGATATATTCGTATTTAATAATTAATATAAAACCGTAGGTAGTTTGACTTGAATTAAGGTTTTATTCAACATTGTAACGCATTGTAATCCAATTGCTAGCCTTCTAATGGTTAATTTTCTCGAGTGAAATATATTGATGAACACACACTGGATCATACGACCTGGTAACGTAGGAGGTAACCTATTCCTGAAACGTATATGCGACATTTGATATTTTTGCTCAATAATTACAAAATCGATTTGAAGAAAAATACATGTTAACACAAGCAGTTCCTATTGTGTAAGGGGAAATAATAGCGATGCGTATTTCTCTATGAGAATAGCGTTTATGATATCTTCCATAACCTATTATCAATATACTTAGGGGGCCTATGGAAATTCCACTGCAACATCTTTTATATGTAATATATTGCTGTTAGGAATTCTGTCGACGTGCACAGTGATTAAACACCCCGCGATATTACTGGTGTACTTTTGTTCAAACTGTACATTATTTGTCTAAGTAATCGAGTTTATATAGAGTCAGAACATATCAGGTTATTACAGTTTATCTCCAATATCCTTTAAGGAGTATGTGACATGTCTCCACTGTATAGGTGCGGACGGAAACCCTATGATATCATTATATTATTTATATACGGAACAGATAGTGCTCTTTGATCATAGCCAAATGATCAAGAAGGTATATTTTAGTTTGACGTACGAAGCAAAACCATGTTATTGATTTTTATTGTTTATTCGATGGTCGGGAATTCCAATTTTTTAAATAGAATAGAATGGTGAGAACGTACTACTAACATCAAATTACTGTATCTATATATTGATTTTTTTCTAGTATAAAATCATGTGATAGTCTTCTTGTTTAATATATAGGATATTTGGATTAAAAGTGTGTGAGCTGGAAACTGTGACACACGCACGTGTTTACTTTAAATGTACTAAGAGTGCAGGCTTTTGTCCAGTTTAAAGGTATTTGAACGTGCCTGTTAATGCCATTGTCTATTAAATTATCTCATTAATATAAATAAACACTCCACCAAGAGACAAAACAATGGCACAGTAATCTATTTTACATAATCACAGTATGGATTTAATAAAGTATTTTTTTAGTAACACTGAATTGAAATGATATAACAGATATCCGTTTTCTGTTTATTCATTTACAATCATAACCATCATATGGCAATCTAATACGAATTGAGTAACTATCTCCTGGCAAATCTTCTGGTCCTCAAAAAAAAAATCGCTATATGATCTGGCTGAAACGAATTAATCGTAAAAATCAATCTGTATAACTTTAGCACCATTTGTAATCATACATTTTCAGAAGGCTTTTGACCGTGTTGCATTTAATTTACATAACATTAAACAAGATAACGGGGCGTTGTTAAACATTATGCATATTACACTTTTTTTTCTCGGAATAAAAACTTTTATAAACAAATTGAATATTTTCCATTTAAAATATTATGAATTACTGCCCGTTAATTAATACACAATTTTCCACACATAAAGGGATACTGGATAAAAAATTATGTAAGTTAATAGAACAGCGTCGTTAGCTCCAAACTGAATTAATAACCATATATAGTTAAATAAAGTCAATCATAAAGGTTCCAATGTTTCCTTGGAAAGATATTTTAGGTCAGGGATCTCAAAATTGAATACGAGGATTTTAATATATGCTTATTATATATGTTTAATATTGTGTACAATTTAAATAAATTGTTTTGTTCATAATCTCATTTATTTGGGTATATTTGATTAGTTGTTTGCATGAGTATTTGATAATTATTACATTTTGGCGTTTGCCTGAATGTTTAGAAACTACGAAAACTATATTCCATAAAGATTATCATCCGAACATATTTTGACAGAAGCCATAAATCGAGAATCTTATTTAGAATTATATATATATATATATATATATATATATATATATATATATATATATATATATATACGGTTGCTGTTAATCGAGCCAGATTTTTTGTGTTGCCGTGTTCGAAACGTTAAATTGGTATTAATCGTGACGCCCTACACTGAAGATTCCCGAAAGGATGAAACATTAGTGTCTGTAGGTCCTTTATTATTATAGTAAAAAAAAATAATTATGACATCGCCTTTAAGAAATTCGTTTCTTATCGTTGAGCACTTTCAGATGAATTACAGTCAGTTAATTTAGCTCTTATGCATAGATCATCGTATAACGATTAGATCACTGTCTGACTTACGTAAAGAACATTTAAAATTAAAATGTTTAAATTCAAAGGTATTTCACGTGGTTAATGATAGCCGAATGGATACGGCCTCTGCTAATCGAGCCTGATGGTTCCTGTTGCCGGTATCGAATCGTTCCACTGGTATTAATCGTGACACCCTGCACTGATGATTCCCGAAAGGATGAAACACTAGTTTCTGTAGGTATTTAATTACTATAATAAAAAATAATTATATATATATATATATATATATATATATATATATATATATATATATATATATATATATATATATGCTTCAATCATTCAAAAGTGAGTAATGTTATATACATATATAAAAAGGCCAGTGTTGCTGAAAGAATAAGTATTTTAGCTTCAAAAATAAAATAAAAACATTATTTCTCCGGAGTAACGGAGTAATACTAGGCATGATATCTTTAATTAGAACACTTATTAGCTTACTCAGCAATAATGTCGAGTTTAATGATGTTTTGTCGAAGAAAAGAAACCGTAATCTTTTTAAACTTGATTACACAATTATCAACACGTAAGTATGTGACTAATGGTTTAGTTAATATAATATAATTTAATAATCGCCTTACAATGAGGTTATGGCTGCTTATATCTTGAATCCTAACAGTTAGAAATTGAGAGTTCGTGGGTATAATATAATGATAATATTAATGAAATGTATCTATCGCTCTCGTTCTTTCCGTTTCTCTCTCTTTCTTTATGTATCTATAATGTAAAGCTGAACGTCGGTGTGTGTGTCTGGTCACGAATAGGCTCCTATATGATTAATTCTTATAGAAAACTGATCTCATATAATGAAAGAAGATAAATATATATATATATATATATATATATATATATATATATATATATATATACTAGACTACCCGTGATCCGTTAGGTCAGTATGTTATATTAGCTATGGAATTCATCTATGAGCGTGACACTTGCGACGTAAAGACAATAGTTTTTTTTTATGACAGAAACATTTATATGAAAGTATATTGAAATGAAAAATACCGGACGGATCACTCAAACATGATAGAACCCCTCCCTCTTCGTGCAAAGTTACCTATTTTCCCGAATAATCGCTCAAATTCGAAAATTAAACATCGAATCGAACGCCGAAAAATATCATGTAGCAGCAAAAAGTCACATGAACCTTCCGATAAGAAATATAAGAATGAAAAACCCATATTGGAATCTTTCAACCAAGTTATAGAAACTTAAAATCAACAAAAATAATTAATAAACCCTGAAACAAAAAAAAAATAAAACCTTAATATATAAAACAAAATAAAACAAATATTGAAACAGATTAGTTAATGTGTCAACAAATTCACCGTTCTCACACAACTCTTTTGTATCTAGAAATGTAAAGAAAAATCAAAAAGAAGGAAGGAAAAGGGGCGGACAGAGTAGTAGTAGTAGTAGTAGTAGTAGTAGTAGTAGTAGTAGCTTAGTAGTAGTTGTTTTGTTTTAGTACAGCGACAGTATAGTTGTAATAAAGAATACTTGCAAAAAACGCAACTTTTCCCATGTTAAATAATATTGTTGATATTTCTGTGCGCTGGGAAAGATGTGCAAAAGAAGCGATTTGGATTTAGTTGTTTATGTTTTTATTGCTTTATGTTTATGCGCGCATGCGCAACCGGATGCCATAAACCGGAAATTGGGTCACATCAATCGTTACAACGTCATTGGAGTTTTATAATTATATATATATATATATATATATATATATATATATATATATATATATATATATATATATATATATATATATATATATACGTGTGTGTACGTGCGTGTTTGGGTGTGACAAAAAAGCAAATATTGCATTTTAACATTATGAAAAAAAATAATTTTTCGCCTTTTCAGAAAATTCTCAACGTTTCGCCTCATCTTCAGGGGACTTCCTCAGGAGAATAATAAGGATGATTGAGGAAAATACAACTTTCCAAAGATTAGAACAGTATCCTATGAAAAGTGATGTATGCATTTTATGTAGATATAAGGAAATCGGTTTTAATGCAAGAAGGAATGGCGTATTAAAAACGTATGTGGGGGGGGTCCTGAATGAAAAAAAAAACATTAGTAGGAAAATGTATTTATAACAGAACTAATCAGTTTCAAATCTATGTGCCAATGGGAAAGCAACTAAACATTTATGTGAACGAAAATATTCATGTTTCGATTCTATATATAAAATAGGTAAAGTGATTAAAAACATATGTGAATGGAACTAATTGGTTTCAAATTGTGTTCGTTGACTTTTAGCGTGGTGTATTGTTTCTGTTTTCCGTCATATCAACCCTATTCAGGTTATTTAATGCCGAATTCAAAAATTTTGAGATTTTTTTTTCATAGAACATATATGTTGTTTTCAAGCAAGTGTCTATTTAACCCATAGTTGGGAACATAACATGTACTACCACTCCGGATCAAAGTAGGCCGGGGAGCAATGGCATCAAAGAGTTCCTCCATACCCCCCAAAAACCCCAAGCTGGGGGCTCACCATTGGATATAGTTTAAGGTCATATCCTGGACGGCGGCGATTTTTAAATTACTTATTGGAAAACCATTTCTTTGCGCGATAGTATTGGAAGTCATGATTATTGCTGATCCAAGGAGCCTACGTAAAGCTTGATCCTGTGCGAAGTTTACTCAGTTTGCTTCGTGGTTATATTATGAAACATCGGTTAATAGTGCGGTCAGGAGAGTGTCATTTTTTCAAATCTCTTTTATTCTCTTTAAATCGTTTAATAAATTCTCGTTGTGTTTCTTGTACATATATTTTATGATAACTAGTGAAGGGAATGGTGTATATTGCGGCATTAGATGCAGATGTTTTAAAAGGGCGGTTTGGAATGTTTAATTTTAGAGCTATAGAAAAGAATGCGGTGTGTACTGTATTAAATAGGGAAGTATATAGTGTGGTCTATTTTTACTTGTTTCTTAGGAGGATATTCTTATTGTTTTTTAGCATTAGATATAAATTTGGGGGATATTTCAATGCATTTGTAATACATTTTTTCGTCATCAAGATATTTCGGGCTACAAATTCTGAAAGCCAATAAAATAAAACCTTCTATAAGTCCAGTTTTTATTATGTATTATTATGTGTTTTCCCTATATTTACATAGAATGTGTAAATATCTCACTGTTTCTTGAATTTCCTTAACACACACACACACACGCATATATATATATATATATATATATATATATATATATATATATATATATAACTTTCAGAATGTGAGAAAATATATATATTATTTCCAACGCGTTTGCTCAGTTATATATTAAACTTTGTTTATCACATAATAATAGATATGTGAAATATAGTGAAATATCGGCTATAAATAATATTCTGTATTTATTGTAAATACGGAACTAATGGATTTACTTGGCCATATATTACATATATATATATATTTATATATATATATATATATATATATATATATATATATATATATATATATGTGTGTGTGTGTGTGTGTGTGTGTGTGTAGGGTAGGCAAAAAGTAGGGACACATTTAGAAATGACGTAGACGCACAACTATACGAAATAAGGCAATAATATTAATGAAATTTAAATGTTATTTATCAAGCCAAGAGTTCAAACTGTTGTCATTTCTAATTTACCCAGCTTTGAAATTTTTTACTTATGCTGTAACATGGATATTTTTACTTTGGCTCAAAGTCAAGTTAAAGGTTATACTTTTTTTCATTATTTTAATCGATTGATATTGTTCAGCCCTTAACTATCACAACCGTGCTCTCAGTCCTTCAGAACCGGGACAAGGTGAGAAAGTACCACACTGACAAGTGATTCTGATGTTTTACCTAGGAGGGAATTATGAAAAGTGAGATAATCCTGAGGCAGTTAAAGATCAGGGAATATATTTCTTCTCGGAAACGATGCTCCGCTAAAACGCCAGCATATCGCTATAGAGGTAACACTTGTAGCAATGAAATACTTGCATCTCTTACCTTGCGTGATAAATACATGTCACGACATAATAATGTGCTTTTAACATACGTTTAAAGTTCTCCTACTACACAGGAACATCAAGGTGAAACTACCGCTTGAATCTAGACATACATCCAGTGTTGAAAATTTGAAATTAGGGAACAACTTCGTACGCCCATTATGTTTTCAAACATTCCAGCTATATTAAAGAGGGAATTCATAAAGTATTTCATTAGATAACTATATTACACTGTTCCTTCTATTCATACCAACTTACAGCTAATGTAAAACATCTAACCCAGGCTCAATAAAATAGTTTATTAAGTAGTATAAGTTGACAGTTTTGCTAAGAAACGTCCATTGCGTTCGTTTGTTTTTTTTGTGTCATGACACCTATTTTTGTCACGAAAACCATCTTTGCTTATCTCTATAAATATCATCATTAAACAATCATTATTTTCTATTACTTCAAGACTGAAACCCAATTCTAATTGTGAACCTTTTTTTTTTAATTACACGTTTTCATATATATTGATTGTTTTAATGTTAACTGAGAACCTGCGTCTCTATAAACTCATTGAATATAAGTACTGGAAAGTGTAAATGACTTCTATATGCCTCTAGTTATCAATTACATATAAATATTACAGTGGAGTTAATATTATTTTCTATATAAAAGTGAAAATGCCTGCTTGGAAGTATGTATGTATGTGTTTGTATGCCAGACCAACATTTTTCATCCACAATAATCAGACAGGAACGCGAGGCTGTTTAAAAAAAATGTGTCAGAGACATAACACTGCAAAATTGAACAGAAATTGTCACTTATTTCGTGTAGAGATTTCGTTTTATTGAAATAGAGTCAGATGAAAACCTTGCTTTCGACGCGTAAACCGCCCATGTGCGAAGCGTCGTTGAGTGATTCGTTTTAAAAAACTGTCATTACGACGTACTAGCCATTGTTAACACGTTCGCTTACGAACTTACTTATGGCGTTCTTTTTTTTCGTCTATTTAATCATATATTTTGCTTTCCTTTGAGCTTCTGGCTGATCGAAGCAAAGCTTCATTTTTATAAGTAGGGTACGTTGTCCCTCTACCTCGCCCCGACGTCACACTTTATCATATTGAAGTGGATTTTACGATCATGCAAAGCTCCCCTCTTTCTCTTAAATTTATCAGATGAACCTCCTAATATTTTAGTATGTATTTCGTGTTCTCTAATGCTCACTTTTCAAATAAGTGAATTTATTTTTTACTCAAGTTTCTGTCAATTTCTGATTTTTATCTCGGAGATTGATTTTTATTATTAAAAATAATCCGTCATTGTACCTTGGTTTTCTATTGGCCTTTAAATGTATTACCATTAAAACAACAGTCGTATAATGAAACTTTTATAGCCAAACGCAATGTTTGCATTATCAAAGTAAATTTACAGAAACAAAAAAAAAAAAAATAAATTAGTCTTCGCGCGAAAGAGTAGGACACAAAATGTTTTAAATAATAATAATAATAATAATAATAATAATGATAATGATAATGATAATGATAATGATAATAATGATAATAATAATAGAATAACAATAACAAAGACGTTCGCTAGCGAGGACTACTCTTGCCGTAACCAGTTATACAGTCCTTTTGAAATTTTATCTCTATTTTTCTCGTGATATACTGAATATTAATTAATGAAAACTGTATGAAATATGTTTCTTATTAAATTGTAAGCATTTTCTATTCTGAAAAAGTTTGTAAAATATTAATCTAAAACAGTTATTTTAAAGTTTTTGTTAAAAAAAAACACTTCAGATTTTCTCATTATTATGACCTGTATGACAAAGTTTCTAATACCCTATGTATTCCTTTGTATTGATGGATTCTAACATCTAATAAGTTCCACAACTACTGCTGCTGTAAAAAATCCCCATATCATTATCGCTCCATCACAGTGTTTAACTGTCGTGTTTATGCAACTTGATGGAAATCTTTCTCCGGTTATTCGATTGAACCATTCGCGAGGATCGGGAGCATCAATAACAAGAAATATCTTGATTCCTCTAACCAGAAAACCTTTCTGACCAGCCTGTTCCTTTCTTCCCATAATACGAGAAACATCTCTTTCTATCATTGATGCTCTTCTTACATAAAAGCGGCTTCTTTGCACACCTGTTAGAAGACACTCCCATTTCTGTCATTCGTCTAGATATTGTATATCTAGAAAGAGAATTACCAATCTTTGTTTTGAATTCTTTGCTAGGTCAACATAAGTTTTCTTTCAATCCTTCAGAACAGTTAATTGAAGTCTGTGGTCGTACTTCAAAGAGAATGCTGTAGGGTGACCAGATCCAGATTTCCCTTTTTATTAAGCATTCGACTTTAAACTGTTGACAAATTCGATTCACTACATAAAGAGATGTTTTCACTTTTGCTTTTCTTCAAATATCAAAAATCTGCTTGTAAATCCCTGTAGACTGTCTTAATCCTGCAATTCTTGTGTTCTTTATCCTCTACCAAAATACGGTCTTTCCATTTTTAGGATTAAATTTTCCACTTGTTATTATATGTATATATCTATAAAAGTGAAAGTGTATGTCTGACTGTTTGTGGGTGGGAGTCTGTCTGTGTACATTTCCCTACACAATAACTCGGTCAGTTTTCAGACTACAGACTCGAAGTTTGATGTACAGGGTTTGGTAATTAAGGAAACTGTTTGTAATCCGTTTTCGCCCAGAAATTTGGCTGTTAAGGGGGCAAAGTTCAACGATTTTACCTTTGGGAACTACCAATCACCTCCGTCAATTTTGGGTACAAAAATTGAAATTTTAGATATAGTTTCTTTGGACAGGGATCTAACTTAATAACTTGATTTGAGCTCCAAACAATAAATGTAAGGGGAAATAATAGGGGGTAAAGTTAAAAAAAATATATATGTGGCCCCTGCGGTCTCTACCAAATTACCCAAACAATTTCTGGTCTAAATGTTTGAAATTTTAGATAAAGGGCTTTCAGACATAGGGCAAGTTTTTTAATCGGTTTGGCTCGAAAATTTGAGCTACATATATGTAAATGTATGTATGTATGTATGTATGTATGTATGTTTGAATATCTTCCTAAAACTTAAGACAGACTCCGAATTGTTTTGAAGATTCCCTTTCAGACTACAAATATCGAAGATTTAGTGAAAAGCATTAATTTCTTCACCCTCATCTGGGCGCTTTTCTACAGTGAGGTGTGTTTTCTCTTCTATATTTTCGAAAGTCATCTCCTCTTTTCAATTGCCTAGCCTGAATGTAAACCTACGTCTCTTCTAGTTTGCCGGCGGCCGTAACAACAAAAACGTCACGTTTTTCCCGTCCTTTTCCTCCTTCGCGGTATGGGTTCGAGGCTGCCTTACTACTACCGTTTTTTTATGTTTGCTCAACACAAACCTCGAAACACCCGGAAAATGCCCGGCTACCATGCTAGAATCTATAAAAGTGAAAGTGTATGTCAGGGTGTCTGTGTGTCTCTCGGTCTGTACATTTCTGTACACAATACCTCAATTTTCGGTCTACAGACTCGAAATTTGATATACAGCGTATTGAGATTTGGGAAATATCTTTGTAATTCGTTTTCGGAAAAAAAGTTGGTTGTATAGGGTTCTAATCCCAACGATTTGACTTTTCAAAACCCTACCAAACTCCTCCATCAGTCTTGGGTCTAAACACTTGAAATTTTAGATGTAGATTCCTCGGGGATGGATCTAACTTAATAACTTTATTTTAGCCAAAAGAAACTTAATGTTAAGGGGTTATAATAGGGGTCAAAGTTTTAAAAAAAAGTGACGCTGAGGTCTCTACTAAATTCCGCTGACAATTTCTGGTCTAAACATTTGAAATTTTGCATAAAGGTTATTCAGAGATATGCAAGCTTTTTAATCGGTTTAGTTCGAACATTTGAGATACTAATATATAAATGTGTGTATGTATGTTTTCTTGCCCGCCTAAAACTTTTGACTGACATAACAGATTCTCACAACATAAGTATCGTTTTGAACATCAACATTTCAGACGACAAATATCGAAATATTGGCTTAAAATATTAATTTCCTCACCTTCAACTGGACACTTTTCTACAAGGAGGGGTCGCTTTTTTCGCCGATATTGTCGAAAGCCATCCCCTCTTTTCGATTGGCTAGCCTTTATTTAAACCTACGTCACTTCCGGTTTGGCGGCGGTCGTAACAGATACAGTTTTTCCATTCTTTTTCCTCCTTCGCGGTACGGGTTTGAGCCTGCCTTCCCACTACCATTTTTTTCTTCTTTTTTACTCAACACACACCTTCTAACAGACGGGAACGTCGGGAACCCATGCTTGTATATATATACATACATATATATATATATATATATATATATATATATAATAGCTAGTTTTTTTTCAAATCTATAGGTGTTTATATAATTTTAATCACAAAAACACATATCCCATGGTCCAGTATATTATAAAACTGTTATATTTTTGCAAAGAATAGATTGGTTGTCGCCTACTAAGTTACCATTTATAAGAAAGCTTTCACACACAAAATTTTAACAACTCATTTCATTCGTATTTTGTTAATTATTCAGATTACTGTTCTCATGTTGATTAAAATTGTCCCAAACCTTTTTCTTGTCTATGTAACCGCCGTGTATTTTACCGAATTCATGAACCTTGACGAAATATTTCCGGAGGTTGTATTGTCTTTTACTATCAGCCATGTACTTTTACATCTTCGAATATTTATATGGTCGTTTAATATTCTGTTTTGATTACGTTGTATGTTAATTTGCTCTATAAAGTTTCAGGTAAAAGTCATTATTCTGGTATTTCCCAAGTATAATTTTTTAGATATAAAAATAGTTAATACAACCTGTACAAGAGTGTGTGTTAGTTGAATGAAAGCTAATATATGAATACGACTACACAAATAATTTCACATGCACACACCATTACATTTAGTTGTTTAATCATTGCACGTAGTTTAATAAGTATTAGAATTTACAGCAGGTTGAGAAAAATACACAAGTAAAACACATTTTGACGTATCAATAAAAGTGTTTTGAACCAAATACACGATTTTAGGGGACATTTTTAGAAATACAAAATCCTGAAAAGTAAGATTCTGCCTTTTATAACATACTTAACTAGTTTAATTAATATTATTATTCCATACAGGTTTAAAATAGAGAAATAACTAGTAATAATATTTTCGAGAATTAGAAAATTTAAAACATAGTATTTGCATCAAATACTCTCCTATTGTATAGAAACATGTTCATAAGTAACTTCTATCAATTGTCATAACAAGTTTGAGTAAACATATTCAATGAAATTATTATGTGACTATTTATTGAACTTCACCTTCAAATTTTTCTTTCACCACTATGCGGTATTTCACGTAATTCAACATGAGATAAGAATAAAAGTCGGGTTACGTCACTGCTCATATTCGTTTATTTCTTTATATATGTGTATTAAAAATAAAAACACGCAATGCGAAGTCTAAAGACTTAAATGAAACTATATTAAATGAATACCTGCTTTCTCTAATGTTCTCGTTTTGAATAGAAAAATAACCTTGCAACAAATAGAAGTTCAATATTTGATACAGAGCATACATTCTCATGTATATAATTTTGGTTTATCAAGCGCGTTTTTTCATACTTATTACCAGTTCATATCGCTTTTAGGATTCAACTCATTTGTAACTTAATGAGTTTCGAGATTCTGCCATAAACAATTGTCTTAGTGCATTATTTTTGCAATACATTTTAGACTGTTTTCTGAAAATCTAGTAAGAATATAATGTCTGTGAATAATACAAGATTTACTCTCGAGACCATACTCTGAAATTACGTACTTACAAAAAATACCACAAGGCTAATATGCTAATAATGTACCGGAAAAGTGAAGCTACCTCTGCATCATTATTTTAATATCACTGCATTCCGTAGAGCGGACCATGTCGTAGGGATGGGTAATTTTAGAGGCCCCTTCCCAGATGTGGTACGAGCAGTCCATGTTTGGCCGTATTAAACTCGTGTAAAGGTAGAATAGTAGTCAGATACTTGTCTTACCCGAGGAACTAACATACAGTGATTATTGGAACTTATATGATGTAAGTTTAATTTATGTCAGGATTAATTCTCATTCACAGAAGATTATCCAAGCAAGTTGTATCCTCAAGATGTAACGGAGTTATTTCTGTATATGGTGGTGATAGCATGGACTTTTTTTTTTCGGGATGTATTAAATATAACTAGTATTTTTAATCCGATGGTACAACAGGCTCCAAATTAGTCAAGGTTGACATCGAAAAATTCGTGGTAATTACGACTAATGGGGTGGTTGTATTAATGATATAATCGTCCGCATATTTGTCGATGAATGATCCAGAATGTAATTTGGAAGGTCGTTGGTGGAAATCAGGAATGCGGTTGATCTCAGCGTTTATCCATGAAGGACGCCAGCGTTACGTGTGGGCTTCCGAATTTTCCCCTGCATGAGTACTTAATTAAATTTATTAAATAGTTGGGAGAAAATTACCAGCAAATTCTCTGATAGAACCATTTATGCCAAACCCTTGCAAATGATTTATATATGCCCAGAACGAATTTTCTTGGAACAAAAAACGGACAATAGCTTCACTAAACTTCCGAGACGTTACTGCTAGCAAATTCAATGAATAACCTCTGTAAAGCTGCATTGCATATCGTGAATAGGTTTTCTCTGATTAGGTTATTGACTACATCACAATGTATAATAGACTCAGTAAAAATACTAATGACGCACGGGAAAACGATTTGTCTCTCAAGAAAGGTATAGAAAATGCTACATTTATTTTGGATAATATCAAACTGTCAAAGTTTTCTAGATAGTTGTGGTCATATTTCCTTTAGTCAGGGTTTAAACAACTTTGTAAAGGAAATTGTTCTGGTTATAGGTTTTGGGGCAATATGATAAGAATTTAGTCAGAGTCAGTCGTTTTGTTGGAATAAAGGTTTCAAATGGTCAAGACAATTCATGGACAGAAATATGGATCGTAGTTCGTGTATTCCATTCACCAAATGTAAATAAAGAAGACCTGTTATTTTATCTTGCTGATATATTATAAGACCGATAACACCAGCCCAGTTAAAAAGTATACCTCTAGTGCCCTTATTAGTGAAATAGGTACAACAGTAGGAATGAAAAAAAGAGTAAAAAAATAATGGTTCGTCCGTATTATTGTACATGCACAAATGAAAACCTGAAGTACTGCATATTCCGCACAATTTTTTAAGAAGGATCGTTAATTGAAAGTGCAGGCAGACATTAAATATGGACAGTATGTGTTACTGAAAAAATAGTTTCATGACTCCGCATCAGACTTTTCTACGGACATTAAAGGGAAAACATTCAGTATTTGACTTAATATTATTGTTTCAATATGTTGTGGAATATGGAAAGATAACTTCTACTCACATGCTTACATTTGTTTGCTTCCTAGCATTAATTGGCAAAAGTTTGCTTGTATGTTCTATAACTCTCGCATGGTATGCTCTACTTAATAGGAATAGAATCGTTATCCCTTTTATATTGAGACTACTTCATACAAAAAAATAATGTCAATCGCAGAGAAGTAGACTCCAAGCAATATGTTAATGGGGGTATTTAAAAAAAATAGCAAAATAATATATATATATATATATATATATATATATATATCAATAATAAATTAATGTAATAATAACAACAATTACTTAAGGTTGTCAACAATTAATATTTAACTGTAACAATAATAGTTTGCTTTTTAAAACATCATTTTGTGATGCGCGTAAGGAAAATACATAAGTAAATAAATGAGTACATACATGAATAATTATAGTTAAAAATCTAAAGATTAAATATATTTTATTAGACGCAAAATTTTAATCTACAATGACTTGTTAAAATTAATATTTTTCCTGATTTTATGTTCAAACATAAATAATATTCAGAGTAGTGCTAGATGCAATTTAGACGCGAAAGGGTCCGGGATATGACCTTAAACTATATCCAGTGGTGAGGTTCAAGCTTGCAGGCTTGTTGTAATGTGGAGCCACCCTTTAATTGCCATTGCTCCCAGGTCTACTCTGGCCCGGAGTGGTAGTACCTGTTAGGGTCCGAACTATGGGTTAAATAGAAACCAACTTGAAATCAACAAATATATTCTATTACACTTTTTCTTCAAAATCATTGGATTCAGCATTGAATAACCTGAAAAGGGTTGAAACAAAAACAAAAGTAAAGTAAAAGTAGCGGCGAAGGAAAGGTGACTTCTATATTTTATTAGTAAGAGCATGCGAACCAATACATATTGATTAGAGTTTAAAAATTTGCAGTTTTAGTTACATTACCATGTTTATACAAAATCAAACAGTAATAAGAATTGTTGGTCAGTGTTAGAAAAGTGTGTTTCTACATTTCAAATAATGGTATTTTTTTACAAATATAGTAATTTTGCAAACTTCTCAAGCATTTCTTTTACTGGAAAGTATTTAATCAGATAAGTGAAGAGGAAATAACCCAGGTCTTACGCATTTTAAATTACACAAAGTCATAATTAAATAATATACATGATAATACATTCAGGTCTTTTCATAGTGTGCGTGCGTTGAGTTACACAACGTTTATTGGCGGCCCAGTCCCACCAAAGAAAATTCACTTATACATAGTTAGCTATCTTGTGGCATCATGCAACAAAGCGTTGCATATACGTTCTTATCAATTGTCTTCATAAGATAGTGGTTTTGATGGTTTATCTCATATTGCCGTTGTCTGTATCCGATACAACGAGTCAATTAATCAGATTTTATTTGCAATGTTCTGTCGCCGTAAATTATCTTAGCACATGCTTTACATTATTATCGCTTGTAAAACCAATATAATAAAGGATTAATTTCCGTTATCGATACTGTTTGCAATGAAAGTGTCTGAAGTAGCCAGAAGTTTTGGCACCACAAAGGTCGGTGGTATTTTCCCATGTAGATTATTACATCCTCAATGATTTTATCTTCAAAACACACAGTATTTAGAGGAAACGATCGAGATGTCGCGTTTAATTACATTTATATTTTACGTAAGCGAAGCAAGTGCACGTCCATA
The DNA here is from genome assembly GCF_053919585.1 of Euprymna scolopes. Classification (NCBI taxonomy): domain Eukaryota; kingdom Metazoa; phylum Mollusca; class Cephalopoda; order Sepiida; family Sepiolidae; genus Euprymna; species Euprymna scolopes. Next base: position 166,359,822 of record NC_136487.1, on the reverse strand, counting down.
TGTCCGTTGGAAAACGCTATTACACTAAAAGGTTTTCTGAGAAAATACCAGATTGTGTTGCTAAACATGGTTTGTTTGGAGAAAACATATATGATATGGGAGTAGCAGGCTTAGGAATCTAACAATGCACTAAATGGGACGCACAACCGTTACAGCCGACCTAACAGGGTCTTTAATGTCCATATTTCCTGCGCCTGTAAATGCGGTGAGTTCGAAAGAATGAGTTTTCAATTAACGTGTTAATAGTCATGGCACTCGTTAGTTGAGAAAACTGCATATAATTTTTAACAAAACTTTTTATTTTACTAGTATTAATTATTAACATATAATTACGTTAATTTAGACGGGCGTCCGTGGAGTTCCCGCATAACCGAACATATTTCAGCAAAGATTTTTCATTCCAACTTTTCAGCATAAGACGTTTGCAATAATTATTTTTTGTCTACATGTGAACACCTGTTAAATAGTACGGCTTATGCGTCTACATTAGTGTGGGCGTTCGATCTCAGCTAGTCACATCCACGATTTTATCTGAAAATCTTGAAAAATGATTTACATTAAATCCGTTAGGTCTTTTTTGCGCAAGTAATTAAACATCATTTAATTCATATGTATATACGTATTTTCCTACGTGTTTAGTGCCCTTGTCATATTTCCCTTTCATACTTTCTTATCATGATTTTCGTGGAGCAAGGAACAACGAAACTGGTCAGATTTTTTGCATTCATTTTTTAAATTAATTACAGAATGTTATTATTTTTTAACTAAGATAAAATTTCTTAAAAAAAGCGTCTTAATTCAGCAATTATAAAATTATGCACTCCGAGAAAGTTTTACCATATATATATATATATATATATATATATATATATATATATATATATATATATATATATATATATATACACACATATATATATGTATATATATATATATATATATATATATATATATATAAGTAAACGTGTCTGAGGATACACTTCTTAACCTATATAGTCAACAGAATTTAACCTACGACTAAAATGTAAAATATAGAGTATTCGGACCTGTGCACAAATTTATATTAGTTTTCACCCGAAAAAATGCTAAGGATTCAAAATCAAAAACTTTAAACGTGGGGGTAAACTGGTGGCAATATTTTATGGTATGCGCATTCGTGAATCTTTTACACGAGATATTACGTATGTTAAAAAGATATATGGTTGACAAAAATTATTTGAACTTGTTGGTTGCTGGCCTAATTGGTTATAGTAATTGACTCACTCTCCTTAGGTTTATGTTTTGATTTCTAATCGAGTATTTTTTCATAAAAGAAGAGCGTATTCAGAAAAATATTCACATGCTTCTCTGTTATTCCGTTCCATCTTTATTTACTTTTTAAAAGGACAGAATGTCAAGTATACTAATTGCTGCTTATAATAAATAATGTCAAGTTTAATTCCTACGGTATTCCTGTTTATAATAAAAAAAGAATCCTGTTTTTCTCGAAATATAATATCATGTGCATTTTACAATCGGGCAACGCCGGGCGGTCTGCTAATGTATATTAAAAATGAGAACAGTCACAGACGTCTAAAGCAAGTTCTGATTCAACGTACAGTACTTGCGAATTGAATGGACAATTTCCACGGGGGAAACACGGATGAGATGAACTTAACACAAGAAAAAAAAAGATATAAACACTAAAACATTAAAACATTAAACACCTACTTTAAAAATCGTATATGCCATCTGATATTTAACAAGGTTGATTTTCGTGAATCTAAAGAGTACAGTAATTCAAGTTCTTATTATTAGAAATATCCACCGGAAATTGATAATTGAGCACCAGACTTATACTACTTAGATATTAATAAGTCCCTTGTACCTACCCCCCTTTTTAATGGAGAGTAGATAATACCGTGGATGTGTTATCGGCAGTTCCAGACACTCTCGCTTCTCCTTTTTTCTCCCCCAATCCTCATTTAAATGAGTGATTTTTTATGACAAAAGGGTAAAGAAAAACCTGCTTTCCAGGTCGGTTGTACTTGGGGAACTGTAGTCTGAGTTGTCGGTAATTTTTCTGTCTCTATATCTTGTGGTCATGTCACTAGTAGGGTGCTGTAGGTAAACGTTTCGTCTGGGCTGATGTTATCCGCCTGATAGTCAGGGACCCGAACTTTGGATTAATCACTAAGGAAGGTGTCTTATCAGCAGGCGCAAAGTACTGGGACTGCTGTATTGCCATTATGTGAATGGGTTCTGGACCATGCAGTAGTCTCTCAATGCCATACTAGTGGCTAATGGTTACGGCTTTTGCAAAAACTCCTGCCCTTTTCTCTCTTACTATCCCTCTCTATCCAGCCCTAACCAAGTATAGCCGACCTGTTCAACAAGTCCCAAAACGTCAACATGAAATATCTCCAGAAAAAAATCGAATAAACCTAGAACCCCTTCTACAACATAACGTTCCAACCTTCCAGAGGCTGAACTCCAATTACAGGAGACGAAACCGGACATGTTCTTTCTAAGAAAGACCACTTCCCTAGATGAATTCATAATTAACGGGTACTCTAACTTAACATCTTTATCCGACCCCCAGGATTCGACTGGGCATGGTATATGTGCCTATATCAAAGATGGCTTCCCATGTGACAAGGAATATCTCTAGAGAAGATCCTTATTTACCTTATATCGGCTTGCGAGTTGCACTTGCTTACGCCACTGCATTTATATTTGCCCTCTATCGGCTCCATAAAAGCGGAGTTACTATCTTTAAGAGTTTATCTGAGAAAAAAAAACACATCATGTCTGAACATCCCTCGGCTAACATCCACATTTGTGGTGACTTCAACGTCCAAAACGTTGAATGGCTTACCGACTAAAATAAGATAAACGATGTAGGAAGGATCTGTCATGATTTTGCCATTGCTTACGATCACACTCAGATTGTTCGCGATACTACTGGTCAATATGCAAGCCTCCTAGACCTTTTTCTCTCAACTTCCCCTAAACTATATCGAATAAGTAAAGATAAAAATGGAATCTAATAATGGAGTATCGGTATACAGTACGGTGGAGTTGTACAACACCACCGTACTGTATACCGCTACTCCATGGTTGAATGGGATAGATTCCGTACATTAATAATTGATCTACCTCAGCCATGGTTCTCCCCAGTATGTGCTGCTGCCATCGCTCACAGAAATCAGTTTTTTTTCAAAACCTACTAATATAATAGATGCACTGAGACTAAAGCTGTTTTCAGGAATGCAAGCAACAACTGTAAAAGAGTAATACAAATGCAAGAGAGCTCTATGCCCAGTCTATTGAATCCAAAATAGCTGACCAGCGGCTTGGTTGCCACCAGTTTTGGCAAAATATATAGGATCACAAACAGACGTGTGGGTTCTTACTCAATCATTATCAATGGACCAGAGGTCATCTCGTCAGCATCAAACAAGGCCAAACTAGTTGCCAAGGACATTTGCAGGTAATTTTACCTTATGCGACGAAGGCCATCAACTTCCCATATTTCCTCCTATAACACAGACCACGTTAGGTAATATATATATATATACATACATATATATATACATATATATACATATATATATATGTGTGTGTGTGTATGAGGTCGCCATGCTGACCAAGAACCTTGATTCCAGCAAATCAACTGGTCCTGACGGCATCCAATCATAGTGTTAAAAAAGCTTGAACCATAATTTTCTCCCACACTTAGGAAACTGTTTTAGTGTTGCCTTAAGGAGAATTGATTTCCAACACCCTGGAACACCTCATCAGTATGAACTGTATGTAAGAATGTCGGTTATAAGTCAACCCCCTCTCAATACAGACCAATAAGTTTCCTGTGTGTCATGAGTATGTTGCTGGAATCCATATTAGAGAAATAATCAACCACCTCAGCAGAGATAACCTTCTTACTGACACACAATATGGTTTCTATTCTGCAAGATCTACCGCAGATGTGCTAACGGGTATATCTCATAGGATTAGTGAATCTCTTGACAAAGGATTCCTTTCTAGGGCAATTGCTCTTGACATATCAAAGGCCTTCGACAAGGTATGGCATAAAGGCATAATTCACTAGATTTCCAGCTACGGTATAAATGGAAATGTTTTCTCTATCATTAAATCATTTCTCTCTGATAGGCTCATAAGAGTAGTATTAATGCTGGAGTTCCTCAATGGTCAATCCTGGGCCCAACCCTCTTCCTGATATACATCAATGATCTCCCAAAACACATACTAAAATCATTCGTTGCCATCTACGCTGATGACACAACCATCTACGGCAACACATAAGAGGCGTTAAATGACAAAGTTATCTCTGATTCTCTCTCGTCTGCTCTCGAGTGTGTCGTTCAGTGGGGGAAGACGTGGCTAGTTCCCTTTAATACATCTAAAACAAACTCCTATCTTTACATCATGAACGTTCTGATCCTTATCTGGCATCGATTGAAATGGATGG
>NC_136487.1:166095351-166352851 GCF_053919585.1 Euprymna scolopes | reverse complement strand
GTGACAAACATTTAATCGAGAATTAATTTGATTTGTAATTTTGGACGAATGTGTGATATCTTTATCGAGTAATATTGGAAGGTCATATATAAACGTTTTAATAAGTATATTTTTTTTTAATCACTGTTAATGTTAAAAGGGAAATTTAGCATTTTACTCTTTTTAGATGTAGTCTACAAATTATATGTTGTATTTCAATAACACATTGTATCTGTGCACAAGAAACGTTTTCTTTCATGTACCTTCTCGTTAAATAATGTCTAGGCTTTTCTTGTAAGAGTTTTCCCAAGAGATGCAAAAGACGAGGTAAATAATTGCGTCTATTTTGAATTAATCAGATGTCATAAGATGCGTTTTTTTAAATAATATAATTGGTAAGGCGACACTGCGAGCACAAACAATGCAGTAATAACTAAACCTCATGCAGGCACTTACAAATGGAGCACTGATATATATATATATATATATATATACATATATATATATATATATATATATATATATATATATATATATATATATATATATAGTTCATTTAATATTCAATACATTCACTAAATTATTAATTTATTTGTGATTATTTTACCAACGATGTTCTCAATGTGTTTGGATTACAAGGATTTTTTATATAACACACCGATTGATAATCTTTTATATGATGCGACTACTTACATATATTTTTTGCAAAGGTATCACTACATATCCAGACTTAAGGGCCACTCGAGAATAAGGATAAAAGAGTGTACAGTATTCAATTGGAAAATATAGTGGTTGTCATTAATGGAAATTCAGTAAATGTGTTAATTACGGGGAACGGCTTAACAAGAACTTGTTTACATTGAACTTAAAGACACCCATATTGTAGTCAGCTGGAAAGCAGGAAAACAGAAGACAGTTTCACGGGCGTTCAGTTTTAAGAAAGAAGCTTTCTTCATGGAATCTACGTTTAGGTTTAGGCACAGATAAAGGGCGGGGCGAAACATTGATTGCGTTTTTAGCTAGACACGTGTTTCTTGTAAAAGTTAGGGGAGGGAGGAGCATAGATTCAAGCTCAATTGAGCACTTGCCATGAAAATGATTAGTTTTTTTGGAAAAAGAATTCCAGCAGAGTGCTCAATTAAAAGGAAAATCCAAATTTTAAGAGCGTACTTATATTTTGTGTACAGAAAGTTGTTAGTTGAGACAGGGCATTGGTACCGTCGGTTTCAAGCCCGATAATAAGGCCCGTTTAAGGTATCCTTATCGAGCTCTCTTAAGCCAATATTCGTCTATCTTATAACCGGAAGTGTGAAGTATATATACCTCGCGAATCCACGTTCAAATCTCGTTTTGTTTAATCCCCCCTTTTTTTTTATCTATCTATATATACATATATATATATATATATATATATATATACATATATATATATATACATATATATATATATCGGGTAATGTAATACCTAATTTTCAACTTTGAATTATTTAAATTTAAGATCTAATTTGAAAAAAATGTTTTTTTTATATGAATCGATTTTAATTTGAACCCCATTTAATTTTAAAATCTCTTTCCTTATGTATAAAATTTTTAAAATCTGTATTGGTATCGGTTAAAAACTTAAAAATTCGTTTAATTATATCGAACATTTAAAAATTTCCAAAAATACGTTTAAAGTTTTAAAAAATATATTTTTAATTATATCGAATCACGTTTAAAAATTTCGAAATATGTTTAAAAATTATTTTTTAAAAACCCAAATCTTTCAAGGTTTGGGGAAGTGAGTATTTATCTATCCTCAGTGATTTCCCTAGTTTATTAACATTATTATATTTTTCTATAGTTTTAAATTCGAAATAGATTATAAATTACATTTATAAAATATAATTTTTATATATATATATATATATATATATTTATATGACATTAATTAAAAATCTATAATATAATTGCGATTAAAATCCAAGTTTACCGACTAATTATTTATCTATTTACAATTTTTTCCCTTATATATATATATATAAAAACAACATCTAAGTGTTGTTCTTTTCATTGATCCAATTTATTAGGAGCCCCTTCCTTCTATGTATGCAACTTTTCAAAGCTTCACTCCTCACATTTAAACATTTTATTTTTGGGTCATGAATGGACCGGAGGATGTAGTATTTCTCTGCGTTACAGAGTGAGCATTGACTTAATTCCGGGACGTATGCTGGTCTATGCTCTATTTTTCTCCATTTTATGGAAAAGGGTGTATTTTTTTCTTTAAGCTCCCACACGCGGGTAGCTAATGCTGTATTCATCCTTGTTTTAGCTCTAAAGGAGCTCATATGTGCATAATATCTTTGTTTAAATTGGCCTTTTGTCATACCTATATATATTTCCGGTATATTTGTGGATTGTTCCGTTACTGTGGCGTCATAGACAAGGGATTCAGCTTTACAATTACCCTATATATATGCGTGTGTCTGTGTATTTATATTATATATATATATAATATATAAAATACATAATATATATAGTGTATATATATATTTATATAATATATATAAAATATAATATATATGTATATATATATATTGTCCCTGAAAAGGGTGAAGCACACGAAACGTATGTATTAGAACGCTCCTGGCTTTCCCTGAATAAAGAATAGGGAGTTGGTAAGGTAGCCTTTAAACCTGCTTAAGATACTGTTTAGTATGTTATTATTTGTTCATCTATTACATCACATTTTCTTTTACATATTCATTTTGAATTGCTTTTCTTTATAAACATCGGTTTTCTGTGACTCACTGGTTGCATATATATATATATATATATATATATATATATATATATATGATTTTATTTAGTCGCTACAAGCAACCGCTGTTTAGCTCAATGCAACTTCGTCAAGCTACCCTGAACCTTACGACGCTATAGGAAAAAAGAGTATTTTCTATATGCATGAATAGAAAAGTGTCGACTGGTAAATTATCATTGACTCAATGAGGTGGCTTTTTGTAGCCACCAAATGTAACCGTTTTTCTCCGAAACATTTTTTTTAAATACATATTTTGCTCCCGTTATCGAGAATATTTCACAAGCTCGTTGAGTGTATTAGTCCATATTTAAGAACATTTCAAGCCTTGACAAAGACGTGCTGCTATATTTTATTCCACATATTTTTCTCTTTTTCCTTTTCGGACATAAAGTAAATTTTATAGTGTATAAGGATTTTTGGATACTGGTAATATTAAAAATCGTAACATATTTTAAAAAAATATAGTGTTATCTTGTATATTTATGTTTAAATCAGTATTTATCTCGAAAGCACACCACTTTCTTAAGATACCAATCTATTTCAAAAGTCTCCTAGGTTTGAACACTTTCTAGAATGTTATATGTTGTGTTATGTAGTCAATTTATGTTTTCTATTTACTATCATCTTATATGTATCTTGAAGGCTCATTAATTAACTACAAAAATATACAAAATTAAAGATGTGCAATTATTCGATTTTTATAACTTATGGTTTTTTTTTTCTGGTGAATATTCGAAATTTTCTAATTTTTGGAAATCGTTATCTGCGTAGTTGTAAACGTGCCTTTTTTCCTGTATTAAACGTTTACATAAAACGTTGTTTATTACATGATAATAGATATGGGAAATATACTGAAATATCGTCTAGAAATAATATTCAGTATTTATTTTAAATACGGAACTAATGGATTTACTTGGTAATATATTACACATATGTATGTATATATATATATATATATATATATATATATATATATATATATATATAGTGGAAATGGTCATTACTCGGCCGAGTAGCCGAAACACTAATGCAACTTAACAGAAAGATACGGTAATAAAAAATGAAACGTGTATATATATATATATATATATATATATATATATATATGGATGCAAAAATATCGATATCAAATATAAGCAACAAAACACCAACAACTATAATAACATCAAAAATAGAAGAAAACGAACTATAATTTGGTATACGGCCCCATACAATCAAATGTTAAAACAACACTTGGCAAGCAACGCCTTACACAAACTCTTCAATAAAAAATACATTGAATTATCTTACAGTTGTTGCGAAAATTTAGAGATGATAATTAAAGCACATAATAACGAAATACTATATGAAAACAATGTAAACAACAACAACAACCAAATTAACAATAAAAAAGTAGACACCATGCTAAAAATAAAACCAGCACTAGCAGAAATAATAATAATAATAATAATAATAATAATAATAATAATAATAATAATAATAATAATAATAATAATAATAATAATAATAATAACAAACCAACCCCGGACAAGAACAACCATACCATAAATAAAAATACTAATAACGAACAAGATAAATGCAACTGTAGACACCGCAGCATTTGCGCAGTCCAAAACAAATGTTTAACAAAAAGCGTAGTTTATCAAGCAACAATAGCTGCGAAACAAAACCCGAATAACAAGATATATTATGTAGGCATAACTTCCTTAGATTTCCAAACCCGATACTATGACCACAAAAGTACATTCAAAAACAAAAAAATACGTATAAAAACAGCACTATCGAATAAATACTGGGAACTCAACGAAAGCGGACATTCGTCGGTAGTCGAATGGAAAAAAATAAGACAAGCTACCACGTGCAGACATTTAAACGACCCATGTAAATTATGCTTCCGTGAAAAAATTGCTATCCTGTACTTTAAAGAACCCCAAAATCTATTAAACTGTAGACGAGAGAGAGAGCAAACAACTGTGTTCACAAAATAAAACTTACTCTAGGATAGCGATACAAAATAGCTTTAAAACTAACAATAACAATATAAACAAACAAATAAATAAATTAAATAAACATGAATATACATAAACGATCACACATATATGTATATATGTATATATATATATATATATACGTATGTATATGTGCATGTATGTGTGTACACATATGTATATTCATATATATCAAAAAGGAAAGGAAAACGTCTCCCTTAAACCACTAACATAGTTCTAAAACAGATCCTTTCTTCGATAAAATGCATTCCCATTGGCCGATAGGAAGGGGCGCGGTGGATACTAGAAAGCTGATTGGCTGACTAAAAATCCTTAACATATATAAAAACAAGAAACTACCAGAGAATTCGCGCATAAGCCTGACGAATCCTATAGTAGATGGAACGCATAATATTCAGTGTAGCTTAATCGCCATATATATTTTATGAATTACTATGTATATATATATATATATATATATATATATATATATATATATATAATATATATACATATATAGAGAGATATATTTTCTCAGTGATAATAACCTTGTTTGAGTTCCAATTCTAACTGTAAGTTTAATAAGTCAATTAAACGCATGCATTTATAATAAACAAAAATCTGCTTGCTTGTAAATCAATTTTTTTCGATGTAATACGTCCTTTCGGGATAGACATAGTGTCCTACTTGTTCGTCTTATTTTACACGTCGTATAATGATTCCACTAAGAAAAATGAAATCTATTCTGTGTTATCAACGGCAATTTTAAATTTCTACGTTAGGAAATACGCATAGTCGCGTGTCGAATGTCATATAAATATATGTTTACTTCGTGCTAAAAGCGCTCTACTAGTTTAAATTCAAAATGTAAGTATAGTAAGTGTGACTATCACCATGAAGGTTCTATTACGTCGACAATAATTTTCATTTCTTTTTTTCATTGGTCACAACTTTTTTTATTCTCTTAACTAATTCAACAATTATCAATCGATCTATCTTATTCCAACTTATAACGCTTATCCCCGAGTGGCCTCCGGGGCTTGATAAATCGTGAGCGTCTTGTAAAAAAAACACTCCTCCCCTTTACTGTTCTAAGCTTGCAGTTTATTACTTTTAATATTTCTCCTCTTTTAATTTAAAGGCACTGCACATTTTCATGCAAATTCTCTATCTATGTCATTGATGAATATTTCAACACCATATACACGGATGTTTTGCTGGGTTTTTTTTGGCAACTTTAAGTAATACATTGTATATCCGATATATCTGTCCTTCTGAACTTACAACACGCATTTACATTGCGTAATATAAAGGCACACCACAATCAACTATGGAAATAAATTGTCACCTTTCCATTGTTCAATTCCTCTCTCAAAGAAATCTGTCTCATCTGCCGCTATTCCAACTATTTCCATACATTCCTTAATCTTACTATGTGGAAGCAAATCATATGCTTTGCAGTAATCTATCTATGACATGCATAGATTTGTGGATCTACTTTTAAAATCCCTAAGCAATGCCGTATCAATAGGCGCATAATCATTGGTCTCTCTACAATCTTCATCTACATCCCTTTTGTTCCCCCGGAAGGATCTCTTGTTCCAAATATGTGTGAATCTCATATTCCAATAAACCTATCATCAGTTTTAAAGTCAGTGGAGTAGAGGTGGTTGGTCGATGACTATTGACCGCGATGCATTTGCAAATATATTTCTTGCGGAGAACTGTTATTCAACGCGTACTCCTTTTTTTTTGGGAATTACATCTCCTGTCAATATTCCATCAATTTCAAATACGCTCCTTCCATCCAAGGTGGTAAAGATTTTTGTAACAAATACCCAATACATTATCTCGTTTATATTTCCAATTTGAATTTTTCTGATAGTGTTTACTCAAATTATCCGTATTACTTTCACTACATCTAGAGGTTTCTTTTTCTTTCTATTACATTGCCAGTTTTTTCGCTGCAAAGCGCTTCCACTATTTTTTTGTTTACTTTGAAAATATAATTTAAGAACGCTTCTGTTTTTGACAGTGCATTTATGTAATTTACATGTCTATTAAGTCAATAATAGAAGTTATTCTAGTCCATACTAACTAAATTATTCCCTCTAACATGTTGAGTACTTCCATTATCGTTTTCACTTTCGCATGTCTGCTAGCATTATTTGCTTTATCTTGTCAAGGGCAGTTTTAATTCTCTTTCTTTTCCGCTCTGAATTTTCCTCCATTGTTTTAATTTCTAAGTCTTCTTGGAACCGATCAAGTGTTATTATTAGTAGTTATATTATTATTATTATTATTATTATTATTATTATTATTAGCAGTTGTAGTAATCGTAGTAGTAGTAGTAGTAGTATTAGTAGTAGTAGCTTCCAAAAGGCTTTTACACGGGGTATAGAAGATCTCTCCTTGAAATAAAAAACTGTGGTGTTTCCTGGAATGTGGGTGACAGCAAATCTCTTCAGATATCCAATATTCTTCGATGGAATTTGTAGAGGACTGCAACTTTTCGCGTAGGACTCCGAGCCCTTCAGGTCAGAAGTTCAAACTCGCAGCAGTTATTCCACTGGAGAACCGACTTTGCCCAAATCAAGGAAGTCAATTATTACACTCGAGAATATCGGCGAAGAGATATGTTGATGTGAATCGAAAGTGGAACAAGGAATAGCAAAAATTTGCAGTGAAATTTAAACTGAGAACAGAATTGTTACTAGAGAAATACATATTACAGAGTCATTTTTAAAACAGGAAGTTTATTTGTTAGTGAGGTGGTAGAAGGGAAAACTTAAAAATGAATAAGCTAAAGAAACGTTTAAAAGGGAAGTAGAAGGTAACGCGAACATATTAAAGAAAAGACTAGTTGATTTCAGGCATGGTTCAAACGTCAGTGCAAGAGATGGAAAGAAAGAGAAAGAAAATAACTGAATAAACGGTGCACAGTTAAGGCCCTCTCCTAATCTGAGCAAGCAACACTTAGTTGTTTTTTTTCTTATTTTTGCAGTTCTACATGTACATTTATCAGTCGATACTTGTTTTTTTTTGTCTTAAACATATTTTACTCTTACTTTTTTGTTCCATTAATAGGGAATCATTTACTTCAGGATGTTTTTATACTCTTTAAAATATTATCCATGCCAGTGTCTTCTAAATCAAGTTCAAGCGAGACAAGTTAAAGTTTTTACGCTACTATGGAAAATATAGCAGGATTATCAGCTTCAGTAACAGAATTCTTACATTTATCGACATTTTTTAAAATAAAAAAAACAGTCAATGTGTTTTGGAAATCTAGAGGGACGTGAAAAATGACACAGTGGAGTGCAATCCACAAGAAGCTATAAATACTTTTTTCAAGTATATGGTCAACCGAAGCTCCCGACAAAGTATATACTGACTGCGTCGCTAGCGTAAATGACAGACTGGGAGGACATAAACATGAGAGTATGCATACCTATGGTGAAGATTTGAAATAAAAAATAATTAAATTCAAGCCTAAGTGAAAAGGATGGGGATCTGATGGAATTCATGTGCTACTGGTTGCAATCTTGCAGAGAAATCTATGAGAGTCTTTGTGTTTATCTAGATAGATGTTCCATATCTTGCCAAATACCAGGATGGCTTGTAGTTGAATGAACTGTTTTAAGATAAAGCGATCTTGCTAAAGGGCGAGTTCTAAAAAATAATAGACTAATGCATATGCTAAATTTCACAAATTTTCATTGAAAACAGTCGGAGTTAGAAAAAAAATATCGATGTATATATATATATATATATATATATATATATAGATGTGTGTGTGTGTGTGTGTAGCAATAGAGATGCGGTTTACTAAAGTAAATGAACATATTGTTTATTCAATTACAGATCTAAGGGTTTCAAAGAAACATTTGACAGTTTTTTTTCTTTTCATTCGGCATCATACCGTTTGATGTTTTTTCACTGCAATAGATCTATGCTGGAATCATGTTTCTATCATATGTAAGTCCGTGAAGATAGCGTATGCTAGCCTTAGTAGTTTAATTTATATTAACCTGTTGAAAGCACGAGGCAAAATTGAAATTTTGAAGTGTTATTAAATAATGCGTTTTTTAAGTAAATAAAGAGTTTATTTATTTAATTTTAAATTTTCGGCTTTCAAAGAAACTTCTTTTAAAGTATTGCTATTCAAATTGTGTTTTTCGTCTACATCGTATCGTTTTAGGATTTTTCCCGGCGGTGAATCTCTTATTGAATGAGATTCCTGTTATATGCATATCCGATGTTGTGGCCGAGTTTTCAGGTCTACGAAACCGCAACAGATTTTATCAGAAAAATAATTTTTCTGGAGCCTTTAGAGTGCAAGTTATGAGTTGCATTTGAGTGTGAAAAGAATCCGTATAAGAGACGTTGCAAGCCTATTTTTGTTTTATAGTTATTTCCATGACAGGTGCTCGTCTGGTCCCCCCTCGCCAATCTTTTACGAAAAACAACCGACTAGATGAATTCACTGTCAAAACCTTTCCCCGCTTTTTATCTATGTCTAAATCAAAACGTAGATTCCATGAACAAAGCTTCATTCTTAGAACTGCACACCTGTGGAACTCTGTTCCGTTTGCCTCTTTCCTCCTGACTACAACTTGGAGGTCTTCAAGTCGAACGTAAACAAATTCGTGATGAACCGCCCCCTTAAGTAGACTCTTTAAATATCCACACTAACGTATTGTTCTTACAATAACCCTGATCTATGAGTGGCTTCCGGGCCTTGATAAGTGGTTACCACCTTGTAAAAAAAAACAAAAAAAACTGACATTATATAATTTGATCTTTACCGAACGAGTTACATGCAGATAAATAAAGTTTTAAACGCCTTAGATATCAACATAAAAGTTTGCAAAGATATCACAGTTATCTATGTAATGTAGTTTCCTCACCAGTTAGGAAAATACTTTTATTGGAGAAATACTCAAAAATAATAATATACACAGCCATATCTTCCATCTCTGCTATCACCATCTCTGAGTTTTAATTGAATACTACTATTTGGAATAGTTGGTTGTATATCGACATCAGTTATCAACTCCTCCTATCTTTGTTGAGTTGATGACATTTGAATCTACATCTGTCTAATTTGTTTCGGTCCAATAATGGCGAACATTTTTGTGAGTGTCTATCAGAAACAGTTATTACCTGCATACATAAAACCGTTCGCTTATATTAGATTTGTAGCCGACACATTTTCTTTATGTTATAATACAGTGGAGGAAAATATGTTTCTCCTTATAAAATAGCATACACCCCGGGTTTAAATATGCGTATGAAGTAGAGTATAACCCGCCTTTAGCTTTTTCTTGATTTCTTGGTAAGAAAATAAAATCCTCAAGTTATCTTATATCAATATATTGTAAATCCACGTTTGTAATATTTTATACACGCTGGAATTCGTTTCGCTCTACCAAACGAAAGATTTATTTAATTTACACACTGATGTATCAAGCCCAAATGGTTTGTTCTAAAACAAAATTGGATGAAAAACTGGAACTTATTTATAACACATTATTAAATAAAGAGTACTTTCTCGATGTGATCAACTAAGTCATCAAAGAAAAATGACTGTTTTTTCCCAGATAAAATCAGTACGGTGACTAAATGCCTGGTTTATATTCGTTTACCGTGGTTAGAGTTAGTAAGTGATAATTTTATCAACTAAATAAGATCAACAGTGGAAAGATACTATTTGCCTTAATCCTTATATCGAGTGGCATATTGGCCTTGATAAGTGGTGATTGCTAGGTAAGAAAATATAAGTGTTTTCTCTTTACGAAACCGTCAATTATATTCTGTCGCAAAGAGCTTTTACACCCGCCACAATAATAATGTAATTCATAAATTTAAATCTACTTGCAGTGATGACTACGAAGGGCGGACGTAGTTACGATTTGATAGTAGAGTCTAACAGCACATACCTAGCAAAATCAGGAATAGGCTTACCTACCAACAGACGGTTTTATTAACACAGCCGGGTTTTAAAAGTGGAATATTTGCTTAAAAACCGGCATGTGCCATGAAATTTGAACTGAATTATTTTCTTTTCTGACCTATACTCATTCGAGCTATGATTTAAAGATATTGAAAACTATTCACGTTCGCTTATGGAAGCTTCTCAGTGCAAGCAGAGGGGATGTATCTAGGTTTCGACGTCATCAGTCTCTAGAGGATATCATACGTATCGTTATTTTAGGCATATATGGTGTCCTGTTTTGTTTAATGCGCTATATCGCATTAATATTATATATTTTAATGTATTGTTTCACATTTAACTCGATTATACTAATAGAAAGGGAAATTCTCTGATTCAGTTTGTGAACGCTCAGCTCGAAACTGGTCAGGTGTCCTCCCTTTTTTATTTTTCATTTCCCACTTTTAAGTATGAACATCAAAATGAGTTATCCTGTAATGAATATAATCCATACGCAAACACATATACACACGACATATACATACACACATATATACAAGCATACCCATACATATACATATTTATCAAAATTAAAAAGTCCATTATTTGAAAAAAGAAATATAAGATATTATGAACATGGCCGAAACTACTCATAAATGTATGTGCACCAACATACCAGAAGTTTCAATACGCATGCATATATATATATATATATATATATATATATATATATATATATATATATATATATATATAAATTTCCATGTGTGTAGTAGGAGCATGTTATTGGAGGTCATAAATGGTCAAATAATAAATATCTTAGTGGATAGGCCCGGATGCTCTGTGAGTGTATTCGCAATGTAAGTTTCTTTCAAGTATAAATGTAGAATATTATCATGCGGTGAATAGAGGCCATTCAAAGATGATGCATTGTATTTACTAAACGTCAAGGTAGTTCACATTTTGTGTTGTAAGGAATGATTATTCTTTTGTTGTCATAACAAGAATCTCTGAAAAATAGTAAATTTCGGCAATGAGATAGGCGAAGTCAAGTAGGTTAGTGAGTATGTGTTTTTTAAGATCATTGTCCTGATTAATGATGGTTAAGCATAAATATTTAAAAGGGATTTTTGAAAAATAATTTGGAGGATATATATTTATGGCGGGAAGGACTTTTCTAGAAGATTTGAAGAGTTTTATTGGAAAGTGTTTTGTTTAGTGTTGAGATTAAGAAAATAAAAAATGGTAATTAGAGGAAGAAGCGAGCGGCTGTCGCTTGCAGACGACGTCATATTATGACCAATAGAGAAGGAGAAAAAAATGAAAATTATTACACTCGAATTCCCGTATAAATGTACATACACCAATGCAAAAGTAAACCTAAACGTTTCATGAATACACACATTAGAGCACATATACACGTCAAAACATAAATGTACATGTCAACATATGCACAGAAAATAAATGCATGTACACATGCATAAACATTTCAGCAAAACCCGTGTGGAGGGAAAGTAGAGGTGACCAGCCGTTCAATGTTGAGAGGAAAAAGATAGAATATATAATAAAATATAAGATAAACACAGATTAACGTAATAAAGAAGAAAAAGAGGAAATCTGTACTTGATGGAATGACATTATAAGGAAATAATTGAAAGTGAAGTAATTTCAAATTCCCAACATTTAAATTTTATCTGCTATCGGCAAACGGAGACTAGTTAACATTCAGAGTTTATAATATGCGTGCCTTGACGGAAGTAATTATTGTTATTATTCAGATGTGCAGAGTTGACGCAAGTGAGAGACTGTGGTGTAAGACTTAACATTTTAGGATACTATATTTAATTTAATAAGAAGTTTTATTAAAATATATACGGCCATTCATTTTATTATTAAGATTTTGTTTTTAAATGTAGAATCGTTGTTGTTAAATATTCTGGTCTCAATTGAGTTTAGGTGGCGCCGATATACGTGTATATTTTATCGAATGCTCGGGACCTATTATCGGTGTGTTGATAGGTATTGCGTTGGAAAGTGAGGTTGTCTGGATGTTGTGTACTTAAAGGAGGTATCAGTGTTATGAGTATAGGGAGGTTTGCAAGAAGAAACCTTATTATTGTTATTATTATTATTATTATTATTATTATTATTATTATTATTGATAATAATAATAATAATAATAATAATAATAATAATAATAATAATAATAATAATAACACTATCTGTACTGCAGCAGTTGGCCGGCTGATGGTTTAGTTCACTTATATCAGTTATTCTATTAAATGGAGGATTGGGAGAAAGGAAATATTTCGACAGAACATTAGAATTTGTTGTCAGGTCTATTACGGAGTAGCTCTGTTATTTTTTATGAATATATAACACACCTATGAAGCCAGTCATGATTGAGTGGGGATTTAATTGTTTACAGTTGCAATTGTTCATTGGAGAAGGGCAATTTGGGTCCATTATAGATTTTTGTAAGTTGAATCCTTATTGATATAGATGAGATATAGATGAAGCTATATCGCTATGGGTAGTTGAAATAGTTTACTATTATATATATATATATATATATATATATATATATATATATATATATATATATATATATATATATATATAGTTTGGAAATTGTAGCAAATAGAAAAAATAAACTCAATGTTTTCTTTTGCAGGAGCAGTTGGATGGGTTAGGAGTGTTTACACTAAGATATTTGTTCTGATGGTGTTTGTTGCATGATTTATTGTTAATAATTGGGACGTATCTTATATTGTAGATCATTATGGGTTACGTTGTTGGTAATAGCGGATCTCAGGCGGCCTAGGTAAAATGAGACGGTTATATTTATTTTTTTTTCTTTGTATCCGAAAATTACTTCGACCATTGTTTAAATAGAGGACATTTTTTGTCGGCGGAAATTGTAGAGATTCTTTTCCATACGGATAATACTATGGAGTTTACATTTGAATATATATATATATATATATATATATATATATATATATATATATATATATATATACAAGAATAAAAAAGCATTGAAAATGCAAAAGGATATAGGGATGGTATGCCAAAAAGTATACAAACAAGATAGCTATGAATGGCTAGGAACATGGAAATAGAATTGCATCCAAAGTATAGCCCTATAGCTTTTTACAACCGTAATGATGGCACGGAATGAATATTGGAGAAAAGCTATAGGGCTATACTTTGGATGCAATTCTATTTCCATGTGCCTAGCCATTCATAGCTATCTTGTTTGTATACTTTTTGGCATACCATCCCTATATCATTTTGCATTTCCTATGCTTTTTTATTCTTGTTAATTAGTATTTTTACTTACAGTCTTATTTTTAAACTTCATTCATGATAGCATTTTCTTTTTTAGGAGGGGGCTCATTGCCGCCTCCGTTATTAGCAGGTCGCTTCCTGCTGGGTTTAGGTCTTTGCGTTTTGGGCCTTAGGAGTTGCCTCTTGGTCCTCCATCGGTTCTATATTACATAGAGAGTGCTACAACCTCTCTGAAAAAAACAGTTAGAGTATTATAAAGTTCTAAAATGGTCATACCTTCACTATTAAATTTTTCCTGGTTAATTCTTTGGCGTTTTGGCAAAGATTTGGGAGTTTTTGATATTTATATTTATAATAGTTTGTGCATGAGGCAGCTTTTGTCCCCTTGGGATCCCTGTTATACCGTGCTTTTGAGTCAGCACGTGAGGCAGCCTTCTTGTTTCTGGTCTTTGTTATAAAGAGCACGTGACGCAGCTTTTTCCCATCGGAATCCCTGTTATACCGTGCTTTTGAGTCAGCACGTGAGGCAGCCTTCTTTTTTCTGGTTCTTTGTTATAAAGAGCACGTGAGGCAGCTTTTCCCCTCGGAATCCCTGTTATAACGTGCTTTTGAGTCAGCACGTGAGACAGCCTTCTTGTTTCTGGTTCTTTGGTATAAAGAGCACGTGAGGCAGCCTTCTTTTTTGGTTCTTTGTTATAAAGAGCACGTGAGGCAGCCTTCTTTTTTCTGGTTCTTTGTTATAAAGAGCACGTGAGGCAGCTTTTTTTCTCCTCAGAATCCCTGTTATACCGTGCTTTTGAGTCAGCACGTGAGGCAGCCTTCTTTTTTCAAGTTCTTTGTTATAAAGAGCACGTGAGGCAGTTTTCCCCTCGGGATCCCTGTTATACCGTGCTTTTGAGTCAGCACGTAAGGCAACCTTCTTTGTCTCAGGATTTGCATGATACTTCATTTTTATTATTTCAGCATTTTTCTGATAGTATTCTTTTTGCTCAGATAATACCTTGACTTTGTTTTTTTCATAGTCTATATTTCTCTGAGCTTTTTTACTACGTGCTGACTTTGGCATTTTTTATTAAATGTAAACATATAACACTTATGTGTATCTTACTATAATATCACTTATCTTATAGCAAGACAACTCTCGTAGAATTGAGATACTGCCCCGTCACCAATAGTTAAAGTGTGGAACGGTATATACACCAATAGTGTAGTTATTATCTTTATGTGAAGTCCTAATCAGTGACAGTGTGAGGTTACTTGGTTAATTTATTGTAGTTTATTTTAGAAAACTTTCATGTTTTTATTAGTAGATTTTGTATAGTAGCCACAATATCTAGTTATTTTTGTGGCTAGGGCTTTGATTTGGATTTTTTTGGTCAGCTTCCAGTGAGTTCTTAGAAGATGACTTTCTTACAGTTTCTTTTGCAGTTAATTTAACTTATTTCCTTTGGCGTTTGGTGAGTTCTTAGAAGAACTGGTCTGATCTACTTTTCTTCGTGAGCGAAGAGATTCAGCTGCATTTAACAATGGTTGATATAGTGTATTTTTGCGCATGCGTGAGGATTTCAAGTTTCCTCCTTATTTTTCAATAGTTTGACAGTAGTCATGTGTCTTTCTGCCAAGAGCGACAGACATCGGTGTTAGCCGTGATCGTCTAGAGGTTAGGACCCCACGTTGTGTCCGTGCTAACCTAGGTTCGAATCCTGGTCACAACATTGGCATTTTGTACATATTTTACAGTCCAAAATCTGAAGAATTATTTGTTTTTATAACATTGTTTTTTGACGTCGTACTTGTTGATAGTTTACTCTTATAACAATTTTGATCAACTGAGATAAAGATTTCGTGGTTTCATCAACGCTGGTGGGTTACTGTTTAATGAAAAAACCTTAACGTTCACCTCAAATATTCAACGTCCAAGAAATATACGCCACTGGCAAACTGGAACGTTTGTGAGCCTCCGGTGTATTATTTGGAGCTGTCCCTTTTGAGAGAAGTTCCGTGATCGAAGTGGTCTGTCTACATTGGGTATATAGTTTTTAAAACTTTTTATTACACGTAATCTTATTTAATTATGGAGTTAGCTAAAAAGCGATGGGTCACTGCACTTCTCCGTGTAAAGAGCAGTCGATTTATGCTTTAACTGTTGTCAGAGACCGTTCGTACACCGAGATACATCGTCTCAAAAGAAAGAAGAAAGCAGAAGAAGAAAGAAGAAAGAAGAACAATTGGCAATTTTTGTACCCCCTTTTTTTTTGCTCTCTTTTGACATTTTAACCGACGTTATGACACTCGCTTCATTCGTAAGACGCTTCTCTGTAAGAATGTGTGCTTTTTGAAACTTATAAGTTGATTTTAGTTGAGATTTGGATAGTTTTTTTTTGTAGATGTATATAGGCGTGTACGGGCCATCCCTATATAGAGAGTGCTACCGCCTCTCTGATATATATATATATATATATATATATATATATATATATATATATATATATATATATATATAATTATTTATAAATATAAGTATTTTGTTGTAGCAGGAATTATTGTAACCGTATACAAATAAAAAACACACTTTTTTCCGCATGGATGATAAATTAGCGTACCCTGTTATGCATCTCCGGTTTTCGCAGTAAAACTATATAAAAAATATATAAGGACATTAAATGAATTTTTCACACACATGATTATTATAATATCCGATAATATAAAGAATAAACCACAAACGACATTTTACATATATTCGAGGATTCCTTCACATATTTATGTAGACTAACACAGTTGCATGTAATAATGTGTTTTTTCGATTCCTTTAAAAATATGAAATGGATTTATCTTGCTCGTTTATTACTGACTAAAGGCAATGAAAGTATAGAAAGCTTATATACTTGCATGGCACGATGGGCATACTTATAGTTCGTACACGCACTTCTTACATAAGTATATATAATATTACATTAAACTAATACAATTAGCACACCCACTCACACACACATATATATATGCACACATACACACACGCACGCACACATCCCCCCATATATATATATATATATATATATATATATATATATATATATATATATAAAGGAGATGCAATGTTTATTTGATACAAGCAATTAAATAAGTATTCTTAAATAGTTTGTTGATCAACCGAACAATACATTTGATTGTAAATAAAAACTAACAGCTTTAATATCGGTTCCCTTTTATAATATATATATATATATATATATATATATATATATATATATATATATATATATATATATATATACATATATATAATGTGTGTGCGCGTATATGTGTGTGCGCCTCTGCGTGTTCCTTATTTGTGAGTGTATAAATGGTGCCAAACATTGTTTTCTTTAAATCAATTATTCAATTTTGGCACAACGTTGTTCAAGTCGGAAGTCGACATTCATCCCACGAGACGTATTCGACGTCGATGATCTTTTCGTAAATCTATATTGACTCATTTCGTTGCGCTTTAATGTAGGACTTGCCAAGGTGAGCTAAAGGAATCGTCAACGTACAATGCATTTCATCCTTGACTGATCAAATGAAATACATTGTTCTGAAATAAATTGATCAGGAGACATTGTTAGCATTTTTAGAAGTAGCTACAAATTTACTGGCACTCTAGCTTCTCCGGGATTGTCATTTTAAAAGAATGTTTGTCGAAATTATTTCTTTGGAAAAATAACCTCTCATTTCGATTTCTCTGATCATAATATATTCTTGTTTAGATTCGAATTTTTTTATGTGTCTTTTTATATCCATGCCTTAAGACAACCTGTTCCTACGGATATAGGTACATATATAATAAAATGTGTTTGTATGTATGAGTATAATCATCACGCAATTTGATTTGGTGCCTATGCACATGTCTTTAGGTTTATCTCTCACTCTAAATGCTCCACCCTAATACACCCACAAACACACACGCATAAACACACAGCCACACGCACAATCCCCCCACTCATATATATATATATATATATATATATATATATATATATATATATATATATATATATATACATATATATATACATATATGCATATATATACATATATATATATATTTTTATGTATATATATATATATATATATATATATATATATATATATATATATACACACATTTAAATAGGTTTTTAGTTGTAAAAAAATATTAATTTTTATTAAAGATAAGTGAAGTCATTATTGGACTTTTAAGAAATATCAATGGGGGATAAAAACTATATAAATATATATATATATATATATATATATATATATATATATATATATATATATACAGAGGGAAAATTGTCAAAAGACGCATCGACTAAAGAAAAGGAATTCGATGGGCTTCTGACCGACCCCATATGATGTCGGGAGCGATTAAAATAATACAATTTACACAAAATTGAAAATTGAGGCGAAGGGAGGATTTAAACCCCAAAAAATAAATAACAGTACATGGGAAGAAATAAATGAATGAATCACCATTGATATATCGTGTATCATCACGGGAGAACACATTAACTTGTACGCAAATCACTGCAGAAACGAGGAATATGTACGTATTGTACGCATTTATTATTTTTTAATTAGATCTGTTTAAAAGTTTTAATTTATGCGACAACTCTTTTCGCATACAGATCCATGCCTTGCGCATTAGTACAGTTACGGCATCCGAAATATTGAGATGCTGTTTGGGAGAGCGGAAGGAGTCTTTACACTTTTGGGGAGTCTTTGAAAAGGTCAGAGAATCTGTTTTTTACAATTATGTACTGGAAACCGACATTTACAGGCATTTATATGAGCTGGGATTCTTTGCCCCTGCCAGGAGAAAAAATCAGTTTGATCAACATTTGGTCCACCATGTCCTCATGATTTGCTCGACTTTGAAACTTGATAAATAACTGATATTCTTGCGAAAAATAATTGCCCTGAGAGTATAATCTCTAAGCATATTTATCAAGCTCTTTCTAAATATTATACCCACCCTTTCTTTGGCCCGGCTAAGTATCCAGTTTATCTTTAACTCCCTTATATTGGTTCTATCAGTAAACCTTTTGGTGATAAAATTACCTCTGTTGTATCCCACTGTTTTTATGCGATACAACATCGTGTGTTGCTCGGCAATTTAATCGACTTTTCAGCTTTTAAGAAAGGTGTACTCCCCACTCTACAAAAAGTATGATGCTGACTACATTTGTCGTACGTTTCCACGGCTGAGAGACAGATTGACACTGTGTGTATTTCGGAAGTCACAGGAGTCAAGAATAAACACATCGTTCAACACATTTGGCTGTTCAGATAGCAAAGTTCGGCATTTTCGGAGCACATCCGAGCGGCCCCCAATTCATGGGAAATACATTTTTTCGCACTTATATGACAATTAAGTATGTGGTGAAGTCTATTCAGTTGGTTGTTTTCGCATTGTACTCAAGGCACATTCCAAACGTCACTCCAATATTTTGGATGCCGTAATGTACTAATTCGCAGACCCTGGCCTTGTAAGCAAAAAGAACTGTTGTATGAATTACACCTTTTTAAAAAGCTCTAATTAATAATAACACTGCCTATAATGCGTCAATATTCAATGTTTCTGCGCAATTTGCAGAAAAGTTAAAGTTTTTTTAAAAGTTTTTCTACCCGTCACGAGTTCAGAAATATGAACGATATATCACAGGTGATGCCTTCATGTATTTATTCCTGTTATTCCTGTGTTTTTCTTCAACCCGTAATCCGCCTCGACTTTCAATTATGTGTAGGTTTATTTGTATAAATGCTATCCGAGTAAAAGTTCCTCGAGGTTCATTGCTTTTAGTCAAATAGTATTTTGACTATTTTTCTCCTGTCTTTTTTTATTTTTTTCCTCAATGTTGAGAATATTTATTTTGTTAAGATACTCACGAAAATTATAAATTCCAATGTTTCGTTTAATGAATATGCTCACCACTAACAAATAGTATTACCTTATTTTATTGATGATAGAAATCGATAAACGATTAAAGATTCCATGAATAAACATAGAACACCATTATATTTATTTTTTTGATATTACAAACTGAAACGGCACAATTATTAAAAAATAAAAGAGCCTTTAGGAACTATATGAACCAGACCACCTCCACCAATACAAAAATGCCCTCCTAAGCTAACTAGATTACAAATTAAGGGAAATAACCACTATAAATTCATATTCGGCAAAACAGACAGAACACAATATTTCTAAAAATTACAACATCATCATATACTCAAAAAATATATAATAAACTAGAAAATCTCAGCATACGCTACAAATAATAAATTGATTCAGGTTACAAAATTATAATAGAAAAACTTGACATAAAGTTGCTAATGCAGAACGTGATCCGCGCTATTTTTTAAATCGTATTTCCACGTTTTATTATAGATATATGATATCCATTTTTATTTATTTGTAAAGTTAAAGCACGGAATAGGTATAAAACCTCCTCCCCTACACATATTAAGAATGGCGTTTTTAATAATAATGTTATTATTGCAGCACGGATCACTCTCTGCATGAGTACCCATATAAACATTCGATTAAATACAGCTAAAAAGAAGGAGTCCGTACTTCTCACGAATGTTCAATTTGTTTTTGTTTTTTTTTCTAAATAAACTTCTAACTAGGTTAAAAAACTCACTGGACTAAAAATAATAAAAATTGAAATAAAATAATAAATAAACGCAGATTTTACATAAAATCTTCGTGCTGACACGGCTGCACACTCAGCTGTTTCTCACATATAGAAAACCAAGAAAACGCACAAATATCGCGTGGTAACCTGTTACTAATCAACTCACAAAAGAGTAATTTAGGAAATAATGTAATGTCTATACTTTTTCGGGTTTTTATGAGGATGAAATCGAAAATGTAAGAAAGAGCCAGACCACTGTACAATTTAGGCAAAATATCTTATCAAAAACTGTCAGGACAAACAATTTTATTTCCCTATGTGTTCCTTAAATTAGGCAAGCATACCGAATTTTGTATGTCTTAAAATGTTCTACAAATATCCCAATTATATTATATTAAAAAAGAACCGCACTTCACAGTGATGCTACTGATCATAAAATACTCACACAACTCATAATAAAAAATATCTTTAACGAATTCAAAAGAAACAGATCTAAATTAGAATTCATTTTAAATCTAATAATGATTATGTTCTTACATGTAACATGAGTTTTCAAGAAACAGAGATATACCCACAATATATAAAAAAATACATATATTACATTTACACTTATCAACTGTCCAATTGCCCGAATATGACTAATACATCATAATCATACAAAAACAGCAAAAGAATGAACAAAATCTGTAACAACGTAAAGAGTATAAACACCAACAAAACGTTCTAAAAAGGCCTGTATGGAAGAAGATAAAATAAAATACTTCTAGAATATTCTAAGTCTATGTCTTGTGTTAGCATACAAAAAGTTATAAAATAGTAAATAGTAGAAAAAACAAGTTTTAACAATTTTTAATGTGAAAATATGTCAAAATCTATTTTGCAAGAAATCTTTCTTAATCTCATAAAGCAAAAGTTGTGCTGACACCCTTAAATAATAATAAAGAAACAGAATTAAAATATAAACTAATGAAACATTAATACATCAAATACATCACGTTACAATTTCTGTACACGGAAATACTAACTTATAAAAGAGTAGTTTAGAAACCCTATAGTATATATGCCAAATATCCTACTTAAACAATAACCAACTATAAATAAATGTACTATTGACATTGCTAGTGACACATTAAAAAAAGATCCCCCTGTCACGAATGCTCCTTCGATGAATCGACACTATTACAGGCAAGCGTTACTTTTCGATACTTTAAAAAATTATACATAATGTAACGCAATTGATCGGGAATTCCCTGAAAAAATCAACTTGTCTTGTATGGATTGCCGAGAAATTATATGTTACACGAGTTAAAGATAAGCATAGCCTGCTCAATAAAAAGAGGAAAATTCCATGAATTGTGAGCATTAGGATGTATAACAATGAATTATGAGCATTATGATGTATAACAATGTATAAACAACCAAATGTATGATCAGGTAAACAGATAATTTCGCTCATCAATTGTAAGGCACTTATTTAATGTAATTCGCAACGAACCCTTTCTAGAAAGACTCATATTGTGACATGTATGTTTGTTTCCAATTACATAGCTATGTGGGGTGTGCAGTAAGTCATGCCCCTGACCCACTTTCCATAGCAGTAAAGCAAGGAAACTTGACACCGTTATAAGTGTTTCTCTACCGAGGAACCACCCAGAGTTATACATTTCTACCATCGTTTGATGCAGCCCTGGAGACGGTTTTTGGAGAACACCCCAGGTTAATCCTCTAACCACGACATGACTTCAAAAATAAAGGCTGCATCATCTGGGAAACGCTTTTCTTTTCAAAAACAAATTCATGTCTGGGAAGAGGTGAAAGTCAGAGGGTGAAAGACCAGGAAAGTAGGGAGGATTGGGAAAGATTTCATAACCTCACACCCCTGCTTCTGATCTGGCGACATGCGAGTTGTGAACCGGAGCGTTGTCCTGCAGGAGAAGGGTACCTTTGCCGATCTTACCCCGTCTCTTTATTTTGATAGCTCCACTTAATTTCCTCCACACTGAAGCATAATATGCTCATGTAATTGTGGTACCCTTTGCCAGGAAATCCGTCATCACTACTCTGTCCTGACCCCAGAAGAATGTGAGCATGACCTTGCCAGCGGAGGGCTGCACTCTTGCCTTCTTTGGAGGTGGTGGGTCCAAGTACTTCAACTGCCTTGACTGGGATTTGGTCTTTAAATCATAGTGATAGACCCAAGTTTAATCCAGTGTAATCAGTCTTTTAAAAAACTTTGACTAATCTTCTTGGCACATCTCAAAATTTATCCTTGAGCACTCAACGCGATATCGCTTCTGGAATCATGTGAGCAACCTGGGGATCCATCTGGAAGACACCTTACACATATGCAAATGGTCAGGAAGGATAGTTTCCACATCGCAGCGTCAACTTAACGGACAGGTGCCTCATCAATGGCAGAGAGGGATAACCAGTACTAGGAGCAGTGCCCACAGACTTCCGGCCATGTTTGAATTCACGATGCCAGCGTTTTACAAGGTCATATAATAGGGCATTGCCACCATAAGTTTCTTTCCTTTCAACAAAACGGATCACTTCTCGATATCTAACAGGCTCCATTTCTACACCTGACTCAGTTAAAAATCTGTAAAACAGAAACTACAATTAGTTCAGAGCTGCAAATTACAATATAATCTGTAGATATATAAATCATTGTACATGCAAAATTTCAGCGAGATCAGACAACTACTAGTGGGTCAGGGGAATTACTTATTGCACGCCCCCTCGTATCAGCTGTTTTGTGTTCGTGGCTACAACTCCAATCTTGCAAAGCGGAATGTATAATACACATAACGCATATGTTACAACGCTAAACTACCGGTAGGTGTCATATGGGAAATGTAAATCGTCCGCCACCATTTTTCCATTCAATGCCGTTTATGAGATAATATAAATGTATGAATTAAAAAAAACAAAAAAACTTGAAGACAAGATCAAATGCCGTTGTTGTTAATATATTATTTGTCTTGAAATGGTTTACTACGATGATAAATTGCAGGTGAAATCATAGAAAACATATGAAAGTATATATATATATATATATATATATATATATATATATATATATATATATATATATATATATAATTACATTTTCACCCCAAACAAGGCAAATTGTCACTTTGGTGTAGAGGGCTACTATCAGGGGCAACAACTACTGGGGTACTATGTAGGAATTTGGGCAGCGAGATTTCGCTTAACGTTACACTTGAACTTCTGCGCATCAGTACTGTTAGGGAAGCAGGGACCTGGAATGGAATTCCAGAGTCTAGCGGTTCTGGGGAAGAAACTATTGGAGTAAAAATATCTTTTACATCTAGGGATCTCTACAGTGTGGGGTGAGATTTATCAGCCTGTCGGGTTTGTCGAGGGTGCTCACGTCGTAGGGGCACATGTGATTGCAGTTCGTCAGAGCATCCACCACTAAACTACTTGTAGAAAAGGCAGACGGATGCAACATTTCGTTGATGGGACAGAGGCTGAAGCTTAGATGCCAGTTCAGGGCCTATCAGGTTTGCGACTCTGTGGGTGTGTGTGTGTGTGTGTGTCTAAATCCCCATCATCAACTAATATATACACGCGTTTTAGGCTATATCTTCCAAGGGAGATATGTGTGCCGAACTTTCCTGATCAAAGAAATATATAATTTCGTTTTATGCCATTTCTATCAAAAATATTATTACTTTCAATTCAATGCGTCATTTCCGTATATGGTATTTCTAAGACGATATATGCTCTGAATAAGGAACTTAATTTGCATATAACATCAAAGACAATATTTCCTTATTGATTTGATATTCTTAATTATTTGTTTCAATAGAATGGTTTTAATAGTATTATTTAGAAATATTTAACATTTATTTATTTAGGTTATTTGGAATTCAGATTATATTATATTATAATTATTAATATTTGAAAAGAGTTTTGATTACAAATACAAGTGTCATATTAAACTGTGAGTTATTTCCTTTTAAGCTAATACTTCATGTTTCCGTTTGAAAGGCGAAACAGTTTTAACAATGTAGTGGGTTTCCCACTAGATCTGAATATTTCGTTTGCAATCTAGCGGATAAAAGTTTTATCTAGCGGCTAGCATGTTTTTCTAGAAGATATTGACATATTTGACACACACACACACACACACACACACACACGCGCAATTAAAGATAACAGCATTAAAAACAGCGCATTGAAATACTATAAAAGTAAACTGAACTCATTCAGATAGGTAAAATGTAGAATATATTGCATTTGACTATTCGTTTTATTTTTTGCACATTTTTTCCGGTTACCCATTTTCAAACTTTCTATAAAATCGATTTTTTCCAGTATATTATTATTGGGGGAGGGTGTCTCAGCCTCTGTAGACTAAAATACGATCGAAACACTCCCTTTAATTTGAAACTATTTATTCGCTTGGTAAAAGTGTAGAAAAGTTAGTCGTCACAAATTGTAAATAAATAAACAAAATGAAAAGAAACTACAGCATAAAAACATATATACCCAACGCAGTAGAATTTAATGTACCGACGTGTATACTTCTAATGTGCTTAAACTAAGTATTTTTGAAATTCCAAGGTATGCTGTGCAAAGTTTAGGTTATGCACTGAAATAAAAGTTAAATGCTAATATTTCCCTTTAAACTGAAGACGTACACAGGTTTTCGAGTAAGCTGAAAACGAATATAGCTTTCCGGAAATAAGTAGTTTGCCGTATATTCATCAATGGCATTTCTAATGTTATTGATGATTTACATCTTGACACCAAGACGTATTCAAATGAAAATTAAAAGCGATAAGTTCCCTGTAGTTAAGCAATAAATTCTGAAAATGAAAACTTATCTATATTTATATTATCTATGTGCATATTTATATGAATCTATTGATGTGTGTATGCATCTACCTATCTATCTAGCTATCTAACATTCTCATATATATATATATATATATACATATATATATATATATATAAATATATATACACATACACATATATCCTTATAAATTCTTGGAAAACACTAAAATATATTTATCCACACTTATATATTAGTATTCATATCCATGACTTACATCTTACAGTGTTTCGTTACATAGTGGACACCTATCGAACGCCTCTTCAGACAAAAAAGAATTTTCTTATAAACTGTTAGAAATTTCTTTTATCTTTGAAATTTAAAAAGATTTCGAAAATAGAAATTTAGAAAAGTAGAATAGTGGGCACTTACATATTACTAACTTAATAGACACATGCCTTAAAAATGCAACTGAATTCCAAAAAAAAAAATGGGTATTATTCTTCTGTCGCTATATTTATTTTAAAACATGTTATAAATACTACAAAAAATAAAATACATAAAATGCACAGAAAATTGCACAGAGGAATCCTATTTTACAGTGGATTCTGATAGAATAAAAAAAGGCATGTTTAAAGTTGTAATATCCGGCGATGTCAACTACAAGACACTTAATAATTATTACATGCCAATACATAGAGAAAAGGGTAAAGAATGAAAGAAAAATACAAAAATGTATGGCTCCGGAGTCGTTGCCACAGAATAAAAAAAAGCTGCAAAGAATAATTATCGTTTATATGTCATATTGTTTAATACGTATGTACATTAAAATTGTTGGATGAATTCATTTTGAAATCGCCGCAAAATGGAGGGAGTCAAATATAAAATCAATTGGGCAGTAAACAATGGCAATTTTAGCAAGGAATCCATTGGTTTTCTAATGCATCGCTCAGTCTAAATATGCTAGTTATTTTACGAACGCTTAACCAATTAGATTATTGTTTACCACATATTCATTATTTATACATAGGTGATTATTTTTTACATAGGTACACCCAAATATTTGATTAGTTTTAAAACATTAGATAGCTCGAAACATCTTCAGGAATAATGTGTATTATTTAATTAATATAGTAATTCCAATTAGAATTTTTTTTTATTTTATCATTAGCATTATACTATTTTTTTTTGTTGATTCCTTTTTTATCTAATTTTAAATTTATATTCATCGATGTATTTTATTAATGATTTGATTTTATTTTCGACAAATCCGTTCAGACACAACTTCATATAAGGGGTTTTAAACATTAACTATTTATTAGCACAGATACATGAAGTTTAAATTTTTACTTTTATTTAATTTTGAAATGTAATAGATTAAACCCGTTTGTTATCATTCGCGCATTAAGTATTAGGAACACCAATTTAGTACAAATTAATCTTATTTCCATGGCAAGTGATCCTCTGAGCTCCAATATCCCCTCGCCAATCTTTCAGGAAAAACACTCGTCTAGCTGAAACGACTGTCAATTATTTTCTCCACTATATATCTGTGCCTTAATCAAAATGTATATTCCACGAACAAAGCCTCTTTTTCAGAAGTGTACGTATGTGTAAATGTTCCGTTTGCCTGTTTCCCTCCTGACTACAACTTGGATGATTTCAAGTGCAACATAAACAATTTCCTGATCAACCGCCCTCTTTAAGTAAGACACTTTATCAAATCTCCATTACTAACGATTACTACGATATTATCCCAGTGATTACTGTACACACAATGCCCTTATCTCCGAGTGGATCCGGACCTTGATAAGTTGTGACTATCATGTAAAAATGAGTAAATAAATTACTAAATAAATTAATCATCGTTAAAACGATTAAAACACTTTTTCTAAATCAAGATAAGAATTACAATAAAAGAGAGAAACGAATCCCATTGTAAAAAAGTCATATGTACGTGTATATATATTTAAATTTATTAATTGCACATACTCTCACACACTCCAATGCTTAATGAAAAAGAAAGAAAAATTAAGAAATCGGGAGGGATTCACTGTTGGTGAAAATTTCATTAATCGACGGCGGCACAGAGACGTTATGGAAAAAGGCATGCCCAACGAGATATAATACATAAAAAACAGGGTTACACGTGACTTTCTAAAGCGGTCCCTCTCGCTATATTTATACCAGTCAGTTAATATGTTTTGTATGAGTGACCCCACAAGAAATTTCTCCGACAATATTTCTACAGTAAAATTGTGTAAATATCATTTATGCTTTGCATCCATTATAGGTAATTCGAAAACTATTATTTTGCTAACCGGCCACATAGTTCTGGTGTTTTTTTTTTTTTTTTTTTTTTTGATTAGGTCGAAAATAAACATCGCAAAAACAGAGTAACACGGGATTTTACTGGTGTTGATGCTGTTTATATGTACGTTACGGAACATGTGTGACATACACCGTACAGTTAATTATTTTGTTAGTCGTATAAAATACCTAAAATTAAGTATTGTTTTCAAGACTCAGAAAAACGCAACTGCATTTTCAAAGTAAAAACGTGTTTTTGTATGTACGGACTCTGCAGAAATGTCGGTTATTTCAATTAAGTTCAAAGAAAATCGATTTCATTTTCAGAGAAAACAATTTTAATCGGTTGGTCAGATACATTAGCTATGAATCGTCATTTTCACAATCGACAAAACTTAAAGATTCTCTCCACAGTATATTTCGACATGAATGCTCTATTCATACTAATATAATTTTGAGCATTACTAGCTAGCATAAAATGAGGGTGATAAGTAAGAATATTTTTATGATATTAATGTATACGATTTTCCCGTCTAATGTTCATTAATGTTGTGCAAAGTGAGCAGACGGAAAGGAGAAAAAGAAAGGGAAAATCAGATCAAATTAACAGATCTAATCGCGTGTGTGTCGGGGGAGGTTGGGTAAAATAGAGTGAGAAATCTAGATGGCACCCATAGTTTAAAAAAGTGTGCGCGGGGAGAAGGCAGGACAAATCACGTGAAATAAAGGAGTTGACAGATTAGGTCGGCGAGAGGCCGGCAGACGAAGGTTGGTGTCAGTGGTGATCTCACACAGGATGTTTGTTGACTTGCAAAGATGAATTTTTATTTATTTGTTTAATTTT
Organism: Euprymna scolopes; assembly: GCF_053919585.1. Classification (NCBI taxonomy): domain Eukaryota; kingdom Metazoa; phylum Mollusca; class Cephalopoda; order Sepiida; family Sepiolidae; genus Euprymna; species Euprymna scolopes. The sequence continues at coordinate 166,324,232 of NC_136487.1, read as the reverse complement.
GTTGTCCCAAACTAGGAACACAAATATAACCAACGTCGTCCCGTTTATACAGCGGTCACTCATCAGATAACCAAACTTAGCCTACTTTGAGCATGTTATGTACGAAATGGGTGACACTTTTGGACTTCCTGACAGTGTAAATTCTCCCCACTTATTTTGCAGTGTTTTCTGTCATCCTGAACCTCTACTTCCCACTGGCATTTAACAACGCCGAATCACGAGAAATGAGGTTTCAGATTAGGCAACTCTTGCAAGTAAAAATGATTTACGAACAAGCATCCTTACGGTGGATATACATATTATGTCAACACTGAAGGAAGCTTTACACAAATAGATTGATTCAAATTGTAAAGAAATTAGTTTACAATTTTCTTCTTACAGTTTTATTTGTTCATTAAATTAATGAATTATGTAACATTTTATTCTAAAAAAAGAAGTCACGATTTGAGCATTTCGTTCAGGCACAATCTAGCCCGGATACAGTTTTCAGTATTGCTTTACAATTGGCATCATGCTATTTACGTGTAATTTAGATTGTGATCACTTCTCTACATATATCTCCTGAGTAAGGAACTAATTTTCTGTGTCTTTCTTTTAAAGATTTAAAATAAATGAACACGTTAATAAAGAGTTATGCGAAATAAGATTTAAAAAAAAACACTCAATCGATGTTAAACTATTCATAGCCACTATCCTTCATTATGTCTATGTTATATTTGCGTTTAAAGAAAGAACAGGTTTTGCTCTACATAGTTATTCAAGATTGTTCGAAAATACAATCTGTTATACCTGGATAGACACATAGACAGTGTAGTTTGTTTTATTTAAGTTCAAGCATAAACAAACACCACAGTCCAAAATGTCCTTTTAAATTATAAAGCGAGAGACACGAAAATGTAAATGCATAAGTAGACGTAACAATTACAGAAATAACGTATTTGAAGTAAACGGTGACTAAAAATTACATTTAATATCCAAGCCTGGTGAAAGATTAAAACAAATTGCATAGTTATTTATAAGTCGATAATAAACAACAGAATAAAGTTTAAACGGTAAGGTGCTAGAAGGAAAATTACCTGTAACATGTAAAACACTCACATTCAAACACGAAAATTCTTGATAGACAAAGAATAATACACATATATTCACTGGTGTATATATCAAATAATATTTTATTTAAATTATTGATTACAAAAAAAAATTACTTAGAAAATAAAATGTAGAGGTTCGATAATTATGATGTCATTTAAGATTTAAGGATGTAAACTAGTAAATAGTATTTGCCTTACTTAAACATGCCAAACTAAACACAAGTAAGTCGTTCTTAAAATTTAGTTCCCCTCGAGATGAAAATTCTATTTAAAAATGACCCCTATCAAAACAAAAAAACTTAGTAGTGCAGAATGTCTTGAAATATTCTCGTGTACAAAACTGAATACAAATGCCACGCATTTAAGACAAAAATGTGTGAAGCTAAATAACTAAATCGTGACATGGCAGAATAAACAGAAGCCGTTGATGGACGCTATGATTGCTGAGTCTGTAATAGCTATGTCCTTATGAACAATAGAATTGACATTTGCATTTCTGTTGAAAGGTTTTATTTCAGAAATGTATAGCTGTATATCTTTGAAAGATGAATATATTTACACAGAAAATTATTTGAGACATTCATTATATTTTTTTCAGGGCGTTCTGAATAGAATACATTTTACGAGTTTTGTAATTATATATTTTATTTAAATAAATATCATATGGAAATCTGATAGTCTTCTGAAAATAGATAAAATACAAAAAAGTGTAGTAGAAATACTTATAACAATTAATATATACATACATATATATATATATATATATATTGAAAGATAGAAGGGACGATAGATAGATAGGTAGATAGATAGATAATGATATTAGGGTGGTATAAAACAATGTCGTTTTCTCGCATATGATACATATAGCCAGGTAAAATATTATTTTAAGCTCATTTTTTGCTCTATCGAATCGTTTTATCTGTTACCGTTCTCAATATCTTCATTTATTATTTGCATGCTTTTCACAGCACAGACAACAATCAAATCTGCGAGATTTAATTGTTCCAGTAAAAACTATGCCAAAAAGCAGCCAAGACAGTTCGTAATATCAATGAAAATTTGATGATTTCGCACTAGTAACCAGGAATAAATGTGTGGCACAACGCTGGTTACAGAAAGTTCGGAATGGTACGAGAGGATCGTAGATAAAGACAGTCGAGGCAGGCCGACTGCGGTTGATAAAGGGTATTTGAAAGCCTTATTGCTGTTGACCTCGAAGCCGACCACTCAATTATCATTCGCAATTTAAAGAAATAGAGAAGTCAAAAAAATAGATAAATGGTTCCCATATGAATTGAACGATGATAAAAAAAAATATCGTTTGAGGTGTCTTCTACGTTCCTTCTGTGCAAAAAGCGAGGTATTTATCTAGTGGATTGTTGGCACAGGGGTTGGATTCCGGAAAATCTCCATAACACTTCCCGGATCCGAAATTGCACCGCACAACATTAGATGAATGTTTTGTCTGCGGCCGTTCTCATCAATCACAGCTTTTTGAATCCGGGCGAAACGATTACGCTGGAGATTTACTGCGGACAAATTGACGAAATGCACAAGAAGCTCCAACGTATGAAGGGACAAAATCTCTTCCATGACAGCACTCAACCACACGTTGCTAAACTTACCCCCCCCCCCGAAAGAAAAATGGTAAGAGATTCTGTCTCATCAGCCATATTAACCTGACATCTAGCCAACTCATTATCACTATTGCAAGCATCTCGACAACTTCTAAATTAACTTGTTTTTTTTTTGTTGGAAAAATGGGTTGATTCTATTGGTTCTAATTTTTATAAATAAAGTTTATTATTAATTTAGTTATGATTATTTGAAGTGTAATGTCAAAAACGATATCATAATTGTATCAACCTAATAAATATGCCTTTCGTAGAGCAGTATTGTTCAATTCATCATTTGGTTTATTTCCACTTGGATTTTTTATTTAGATATGTGTGTTTACATGCGTCTTTCATTGAAGATAATGCCAAACAAGATATCCTGATCGGATAGCACGGGTAAAAGGGTGGCCAATCCACATTGCCAAAGCAAGAGAAAATCCACATTTTTTTTTTACAAAGTGATCACAAGGCCCGGAAGCCACTCAGGGATTAGGGCTATTGCAAGTGCATTACGTTAGTGTGGAGATTTGATGGTGTGTTTACTTAAGGGGACGGTTCATTAGGAATTTGTAAACATTGGACTTGAACACATCCAAGTTGTAATCCGGTGGGAAGCAGGCAGACGGAACAGAGTTCCACAGGCGTGTAGTTCTAAGAAAGAAGCTTTGTTCATGGAATCCACGTTTTGATCTAGGACTAGATAAAGAGTGGGGGAATTTTTTCACAGTGTATTCGGTGAAAGATTGGACAGGGGGGACCAGTGATTGGAGTTCAGACGAGCAGCTGCTATAGAAATAACGATAAAACAAGGATAGGCTCGCAACGTCTCTTCTGTGGGAGGGAGGTTGCAGAGGAGAGAAAAGGGCATCCCCCACTAAGCCACGAAGTCTATTTTTTACTTTGTCAAGGCAGGATAGGCTGTTTTTAGCAGCTCCTGCCCAGATATGGCAGCAGTATTCCATCCTTGGACGTACTTGGCTTTTATATAGATAGAGAATTGCATCAGTAGTGAGATATCTTCTGGAGCGGTAGAAGGATCCCACCATCTTTCCAGCGACTTGCCAACAGAGTTGATGTACGTGTTCCATTTCAGATCGGGAGTAAAGGTCAAACCCAGAAGCTTGTCAAAACACGGGGCCACACCCAGACGAGAGCCATCCATCACAATTGATGCCAGATGGGGATCAGAGCGTTGATGATGTAAGGATAGGAGTTTTGTTTTGGATGCATAAAAGGTAACCAGCCACACCTTCCCCCACTGAACCACGCGCTCGAGATTAGAGGAGAGAGAATCAGAGAGAACTTCGTCATTTACAGCCTTTGATGCGTTGCCGTAGATGGTCGTGTCACCAACATAGATGCCAACGAATGATTTAAGTGTGTGTTTAGGTAGGTCATTGACGTAGATCAGGAAGAGAGGTGGGCCTAGGATTGACCTCTGAGGGACTCCAGCATTTATATTGCAGGCCTCTGATTTTTGTCCATCTACCACTACTCTTATCAGCCTATCGGAGAGAAATGATTTAATGATTGAGAAAACATTTCCAGTTATACCGTAGCTGGAAATTTTGTGAAGTAGACCCTTATGCCATACCTTGTCGAAGTTCATTGATATGTCAAGAGCAATTGCCCTAGAAAGGAAACCTTTGTCAAGAGATTCACTAATCCTGTGGGATATAACCGTCAGCACATCTGCGGTAGATCTTGCAGAGCGGAAGCCATATTGTGTGTCACTAAGAAGGTTATTCCTGCTGAGGTGGTTGACTATTTCTCTATTTAATATGGAGTCCAGCAACTTACTCATAACACACAGGAGACTTATTGGTCTTTACTGAGAGGGAGATGACTTATCACCTGAATTCTTAAATATAGGGCAAACTGATGAGGTCTTCCAGGGAGTCGAAAAGCAATTCTCCTTAAGGGAGCGCTTAAACAGTTTCGTAAGTATGGGAGCAAGTTCTGGTTGAAGCTTTTTTAACACTATAATTGGGATGCCATCAGGGCCAGTTGCTTTACTGGAATCTAGGTTCTTGATTAGCTTAGCGACCTCATGCATGGATAGTTATATATAAACTAGCGTGTTCTGTGTTATAGGAGGAAATATGGAGAGTAGATGCCCTTCGTCCCATAGGATAGGTTAGCTGCAAAGCTCTTTGCAAATAGTATGGCTTTGTCTGACGTTGACGAGATGACCTCTGGTCCATTGGTAATTGTTGGGATAGAATGCACACTTCTGTTCATGATCCTATTTGTTATTTGCCAAAACTGGTGTGAACCAAGCCGCTGATCAGCTTCCTTGGATTTAACAGACTGGGCATATAGCTCTCTTGCATATTTTATTACTGTTGCTGGCAGTCCTGAAAGGAGCTTTAGTCTGAGTGCATCTATTACGTTGGTAGCTATGGAAAAAGTGATTTCTGTGCGCGATAGCAGCAGCACATTCTGGGAGAACCATGGTTGGTGGTAAGGTTTTTGTTGGAATATTTTAGATGGTATGAATTGGTATATGCCTACAATTAACGATTCGGTCAGATCTGATACTATAGAGGACACTTCCTTTTTAAACATGGAGTGCAGAGGTAAATAAGATATGAATGTACGGAAGCTATCCCAGTCAGGCATAGAGTATCGGTATACAATATGGTGGAGGCTTCTAACATTTCTTTTTTCTCTTGACTGATACGACGGAGTGGTCGGAGGATCCTAGAGGAGAATGATCAGAAAATAAACATAGCTCAGATGAAGTTGAGAGAAAAAGGTCTAGGAGGTTTGCATATTGACCGCGTGTATCGGGCACACGGGTCGGTTCACGCATAATCTTAGTGAGGTCATAAGCAATGGCAAAATCATGACAGAACCTCCCCTCATCATATGTCTTATTTGAATGGGTCAGCCATTCCACGTTATGGACGTTGAAGTCACCACAGATGTGGATGTTAGCCGAGGGATGTGAAGACAGTACGTGGTCTATTTTCTCAGATATGCTCTTAATGATAATAACTCCGCTATTGTGGGGCCTATAGAGGGCAAATACAAATGCAGTGGTGTTAGCAAGTGCAACCCTGAAGCACATATAGGGTAAATTAGAATCTTCTCTAGAGATATCCCTGCCACCCGGGAAGCCATCCTAAATGTAGGCACATATTCTTTGCCCATGGTTATCTTGGTGTCAGATTTAGCTGTTAAATTAGAGTACCCGTTAATGATGCACTCATCTAGGGAAGTGGTCGGCCCTATTCCAGTTTCACTTAGAAATAATATGTCCGGTTTCGTCTCGTGTAATTGGGTTTCAACCTCTGGAAGGTTGGAACGTAGACCCCTGATGTTGGAGAAGGAGACCTGGTAGTAGGGGTCTACGTTGGAAGATGGGGTTCTAGGTTTAATCGAGTTTTTATTCTGGATATAATTCATGTTGAGGTTTTGGGATTTGTGGAATAGGTATGCATACTTGGTTAGAGCAGTACATAGAGGGAATGTAAGAGAGAAAACGACAGGAATTTTTTTTGTAGCACACGAAAAGGTAAAGCCGAAAGAATTACCCACTAGTATGGCATCGAGAGGCCCCATCAGAGGCTACTGCATGGTCCAGATCCACTCACCAACTGGCAACACAGCAGTCCCAGTTCTTTGCGCCTGCTGATAGGACAGCCTCCTTAGTGGTTAAGCCAAGGTTCGCGTCCCTGACTATCAGGCGGATAACGTCAGCCCAGACAAAAAAAAATTACCTCCAGCACCCTTACTAGTGACATTGCCACAAAGACAGACAGAGACAGAAAAATTTCCGACATCTCAGACTACTGGTCAGCAAGTACTACCGATCTTTAAGCCGCTTTATCCTCACCCGTTGTCAGAAAAATCACACATTGAATGATGACTGAATGACAAAAAAGGAGAAGCGAGAGTCCCTAGAGCTGCCGATAACACATCAACTGTATTATCTACTCTCCGTATAAAAATGGGGGAGAGGAATGCGTACAAGTGACTTATGTGTATCTAATTAACTGCTCCAGAAACGATATGTCATCATTTACCGTATTATTTGTTGATCCATTCTGATGGAATAACGAGAATTTTTTTTCTGTTGCATGGTTTGGAGCAAGGTATTCTGAATTATGTGCCGATAAGGGTTTTTTAAGTTCATAGAAAAAAAATGTACCACCATAGACACACACAACACGCGCACACACACACACACACACACACACACAAACACACATATATATATATAAATAAATATATATATATATATGTGTAACCATACTGATAATACGACACTTACTTTAGTTTATTATTACATGCCAGCGAAATCGCTAATTATATATCAGCGAATTCGGTGGCTTATAATAATAATAATAATAATAATAATAATAATAATAATAATAATAATAATAATAATAATAATAATAATAATAATAATAATGTGAACGGTGGAAACACAAACAGAGAAGAACCAAATCCGACATAAACAAAACTTTACTGGAGTAAAGTATGGGAAGAGCGACGAGATTACAATAGAAATGCCGAATGGCTTAAAGACATGAAAGAAGAGTTACAACAAATAGAAGAAGGAACCGTGAATGAAATCAACAAGGAACCCCTAAAGAAACCCATAGGAAAATGGCAAACTGGAGAGCACCAGGGCGCAACGGGATACATGCATACTGGTTCAAAAAATTCACAACCTTACACGAAAGGCTGGCCCAAAACCCGAGAAGATATATACAGGACGCAAGCGTACCAGACTGGATGACAAAAGGTAGAACCACACTGCTACAGAAGAACACGTAGAAAGGAATCGTCTCTAGCAACTATAGGTCAATCACCTGCTTACCAACTATGTGGAAGGTACTGACAGTGCAACTGAGGGAACAAATCTACCACTCCCTGAATAACCGTGGACTCATCCCCGAGGAGCAGAAAGGATGCCAAAAAGGAAAAAAAGGAACACATGATCTGTTATATATAAATCAAAAGATCTTCAAGGAGGTAAGAGGAGGAGTACGAATAAAAAAAGCGTACGACAGGATCCCCCAAGCAAGGATAATAGAATGCCTAAAATGTATAAAATACCAAGAGTATCACCAACGTAATAGAAAATGCACTGAAAACATGGATACTGGAATTGACAGCCGATGGACAACACATAACAGAACTTAACATACAGAGAGGAATCTTTCAAGGAGACTCACTATCACCACTACTGTTCATAACAGCCAGGATGCCCTTGAACAGTATTCTGAGAAAATGCCAAGCTGGATACAAGTTCTCCAATGCACAGGAAAAAATGAACCACCTTATGTACATGGACGACCTGAAACTATTTGCAAGGGCCGAAAAGGACCTACAGACACTAATCAAAACTATCAGAATCCTCAGCAAAGTTATCCAAATGGAATTTGGAATGAAGAAGTGCGCAAAACTTGTTATAAAAAAGGGAAAACTGGAAACGACATAAGTCATGGAACTACCCAACCAAACAGAAATGAGGACACTTTGTGAACAAGACAACTATAAATACTTGTGAATTCTGGAAGCGATAGGTGTAACGGACTTAGGTAGAAGTAGAAAGGAACGAAATCAACAAGTAAACACTGAAGAGCGCACTTCAAAAGACGGAAAACTGGAGAGCACCTGACCACACGGTATAAAGAAGTATGCATTTTTGACATTGAGAGGGAAGACTGGAAAGAGCAGAAGATATGGTAATACCCAAATGACACAGAGAGTAAGGCACTATAAGAACATTGTAGCTAAAATATTTTAGTGTACTAGAACTAAACCCAATCAAAGCAAGAAAAATCAATCAGGTGATTTGGAAAGAATACCCCAGAAGACTAGAAAACTTCTTGAAACTAAACGATATAGTCGCAACTAAATTAAAGGCATAACCACGTGGCAAATATCACTACTAAGATAAAATGGACCATGTATAAGTTGAACCAAACAACAACTACGGAATCTTGACCAGAAGACAAAAAAACTCATTAAAATGCAAAAAGCACTTAATCAAATTATGATACTGACCAAGTTTTTGTGAAAAGGTAAGAGGGAAGATAGGATCTGGTGTGTATAGAAAACTGTAAATAGCACAGAACAGAATTAGAAAATACTTGATAAAAAACGCCGCAATCATCATTACTGCAACACTACACGCGTTAGACACAAAATAGAAGAAAGGGTGATAAGATGGTAATAATTGAAAAGGAAAACAGTTACACAGACAATTCATAAGGCTTGTATAATATAAAACTAATGAAAACACTTGGAAAAATGCTACAAAAACAGAACACAATCATCGAAAATGATTCCTTCATAACAGACCGACAAGATAACACAATTAGAACAAACCAACTCAATTTAATGGTCGGCAAGACATAAGAAAACATCAAACATAGACTCTGCGCATAAAGAGATGAAACAATTAACTACATAATAATAGAATGCAACACACCCAGCCACAAAACCTAAAAACATTTATACAATCAAGTGTGAAAGAGCGTAAACTGGCAAATATGCAAACGATTGCGTCTTGAACACGCAGACAAATACTATAAAAAATACTAGCAGCAGTACTGGAACATACAAGTCCAAAGATCCTATTTAATATAGATATGAAAGCTGAAAAATCAATCCAAACAAGAACTATGGATGTCATAGAAGTAAACAAGAAGAACAATCTTGCAGGATTGTAGATTTTGCCGTTCCACCAGAATACAGATTACATAGGGGCGGAAGAGGTGAGCAAATATAGGGAACTGCCCACGGAGTTTCAATCGATATGGAAAATGAAGAAGGTCAAACTAAGGCAATTAATAGTAGGAACAACACCGACAAAATGGAACAAAAACTAGCAGGGATTAGAATTACGAGGAATTACTGAGAAGATCCAACAGATGAAAATAAATAAAACTGGAGAACAATTTAGGAAAGCCTTTGAATGTGAAGATAACACACACATGAACTGCAGACACAAACTTAACACACGGAAAAAGGCACGAATGTAACATACACCACATGGAATCATAAACATCACATGGAATACTGAAAACTGTATATATCTAAGAAAATCTTACACCCATTGTGAGTGTGAGTCATCATAAAGAGGCAAATAAGTGCGGGGGGTTAAGGAGGAGGGTAATGCCTAGAAGAAAAACATAAATAACATCTCATCACGAGTCTTAAATGGTGCGGACTTAAAAAAAAAACGTAGGATAAAGTCTCACTGAATTCGCTTATGTAAATATAACATATATTTACTAAAAAAGAGTAAACTATTGCAAGCCTATAAAAAAGTATGGTATGAGGGTTAGCATCTATTGTATGACATGTGAAAGTCAATCTACATACGTTCAATTATATTCTTGAAGTTCATGTCAACTGTGGAAAATGTGTACCTCACTTATATTATCTTTCATAATTCCCGTCCATATATATATATATATATATATATATATATATGTATATATATATATATATATATACATATATATACATATAAATATATATATGTATATGTATATATATGTATATATATACATGTATATATATATGTATGTGTATATTTAACTTCGAAATTTGAGATACTGTGTATTGAGATTTGGAAAATAGTCTAAATCGAGTTTCAGCCAGACATTTTCCTGTTAATGCGATCTGACCTTTGAGAACTCTACAAACCTCCTCCGCCAATTGTGTGTCTAAACACTTGAAATTTTAAATGTACGTTTCGTGGCTTAGTGGGTGATGCTCCTTTCTCTACCTTGCAACCTCTTTCCCACAGAAAAAGACGTTGCGAGCCTATCCTTGTTTTTCGTTATTTCCATGGCAGGTGCTCGTCTGAACACCAGTCTATTGTCCCCCCTCGCCAATATTTCACGAAAAACACCCGTCTAGCCGAATACACTGTGAAAAATTTCGCCCACTCTTTATCTGTGCCTAAATCAAAACGTGGATTCCATGAACAAAGCTTCTTCCTGAGAACTGCACGCCTGTTGAACTCTGTTCCGCACTAACGTAATGTACTTGCAATAACCCTTATCCCTGAGTGGCTTCCGGACCTTGATAAATGGTGACCGCTTTGTAAAAAAAACTATATATATATGTATATATATATATATATATATATATATACATATATATATGTATATATATATTTTTATTTGGACTTTAACACATCGTGCCCTCATGATTTGTTCACAATCCAAATTGGATCAAGAACTAAAAACGATTATTAATACTTTGTCCAATAATGGTTACTCTCTTGATGTGATTAACTCCGTCATAAAAAGGAAAATAAATATTTTTTCTAAAATAAAATCTAAGATGGTGGCTAAATGTCCAATTTACATTCGTTTACATCGGTTAGGGATAGTAAGTAATAAATTCTCCACACAGATTATCTAAGCTTTGGAACATTGCTATTTTTCCGCCAATGTACGTGTGGTGTTTGCGACAAAACCATTATTGCCATCCTCTCGAAAGGATGTTCAGCGCTCCCATCATATGACTAATGTTATTTATCAATGTAAATATAGTTGCAATGTCAACTACGTTGGCAGAACAAATCTCATGTTAAATAGTCGCGTCCAACAATTCCGGAATGCAATCTACCAACCAGCGGATATTTTGAGCAATACGCATTGTTCCGCTATAACGGACCATTTGCTTAAAACCCGCGACGTGCAATAAATTTCAGCAGTGGCTCATTTTTTATCTTTAGACACGCTCACTCGTTATTTCATGTGGAGGTATTGGAGACTATTCATCTCCGGTTACGGAGACCATTCTCTCTGTAAGCCTGAGGATAGTCTTTTAGTTTGGAATGTGATTTATCTATAAGGCGTTTTTCCTCAAAGCGTAACGATAGATTTATTTTAGTCGTTTCTATAATTTTTCCTCTTCCCTCCTGATAAGTGTATTTTATTTAATCCTTCCCGACGTTGCCTATACCAATAAAATTTAAAAAAAATCGATATGGATTTTGAATAGGGAGGGCAAACTTGGTCGGCCGACGTCCTCATTTTCTCTGTATTTTTACCTTCATTAAATATTTTCCCTCCGCCTTTCTTTTTATCATGGCTACAAGAACAACTCAGTCTTCCCTTTTTCATACCTATAATAAAGTTTTACAACCCCCACAAAAAATGAAATCTATATATCTATCCATCTATCTATCTATATATATATATCTATCTATCTCTATCTCTATCTCTATCTCTCTCTCTCTCTATCTATATATATATATATATATATATATATATATATATATATATATAGATAGATAGATAGATAGATAGTCGAATTGATTAGGTCTCCGCTAATCGAGCCAGAGATGTACGGTACTGCGGGGTTCGAATCGTTCGACTGGTATTAATCGTGACACTCTGCATTGAAGAGTCCCGAGACAAGGATACGTAAGTGGTTGTATGTATTTAATTATTATAGTAAAAAAATAATTATGACAGCTCCTTTAAGAAATTCCTTTCTTATCGTTGGCCACTGTCAGTTGAATTAAAGTCGGTCCATAAACGAGGTGAAACAAACTCCAACCACTTAACCGTCTAGGCCAAGAGTAAGAGGAATTGATTATAGTGTTAAAATAAGGCTTATAAAGCGAGTGAAATAGGTTTGATGGATAGATATTCACTAAATGTGGTCATTGCGGGAGCGTTACGAGATGACGTAGCAGTATTTTATTTTTTTATATCACTTCAAATTAGCGTTTATTAAATAACGTATTTCGTTTTCTGTCTAGATATCCTTCTCTATCTGTGTCTCTCCTTTTCTCTCTCTGTTGCGTTTGTGTATGTGTGTGTGTGTCTCTCTCTCACTTCTCCTTCGTTACTCTAAAGACTGTTACTAAAAAAGAAAATGGCGCCTGGCTGTTATTTTGTAAAAACTTCGATCGTTAATATTTTTTGTAAGCGTATTTTTTTTACTTCACATTTTTGGCTTGTTATTTTTCGTTTTACTATCGTCTCTAACTATTTTTAATGTGCTAATAACTTTGGTAACGTTGTCATAGCGTAGAAGTTCATAGTTAAGCTTGTGTGCGGATTATTTTTTTTTACAGATAACATCAATGTTTTTTAAATTCTGACTGCCATTAGAGCTTGCTGACGTCAATATCACGTGACATGACTCAGCGGAGTTTAAATACAAGTTGACCCAAAATAAACGGGCCCGTGTATACTTTATGTAGAAGAGTTTGCGCCCGTATGTTTTGGGGCAGTTATGAATCGATTGAAAAATATGTAATGTTTAACATTAAAATGCCACTATTTTGCCCCCCGCCTGCAGAAAATCGATCAGTTGACGCACTTTTGATGGTCCTTTTGGGCTAATTTTTCGATATTTCTCGTCCGGAGGGTGGGGCTTTTATATGTATTGTGAATTCTTGTTCCGTCGGTCAAAAAGTTTAGCAGACCTACAAACATACATATATACACACATACATGTCCGCTTTTATATATATATATATATATATATATATATATATAGATATAAATGAAAACGGCACACATATTGTCTCTATCTTGTTAAGGTATATTATTTAAAATGAATTTATTCTCCAGGACTATGGAATCAAAATGTGTATAAGAAAGCATCTAAAATTACAAATAAAAAAACAAGAATGACAAGTACATTAAGACTCCCCCCCCACAAAAAAAAACGAGACGAATTTAATTGAAAGCATAGTGTGCATTTTTATTCCAGTAAACCGTGTTGTAAATTGTATTGTGTAACGTACGGCATGATATGTCTACTACGAAGGAAGTGAAACATGAATTGTGGTATTCTACAAGGTACTTCAAATTTTTGTATTCAAACAATCAAAGATAGATTTCAACTTGCTTTTAAAAGAATAGGCATAGATACTTTTGCAAAAAAATGTGTGAGTTATGTATGTGATGCTATGTTAATTACAATAGGGTTATAGAATTGGAATTTAGAGACAGAGATCTTGTTTTTTATTAATTGAAAATGTAAATACAAAACAAACGCAGATATTGTGTGTATAATTATATTAACGTGGTTATTCTCTATAACTTTACGAGTATTATGAAATTTAAAAACACATATATAAATATCCATTCATTTAAAATTTAAAATGATAAATATGTTGCATGCGAAGAAACAAGAACCCTAGGTTTATACAAAAATATGAAGTACATCAGTCTAGAAAGATGTTTTCTGGGCAATATTACATTCGATATTTACAAAAAAAAGATAGGAAAAATAACAGAACACATAACGTGTTTGCACATTGCACATAGGTCAAAGAGAGTTTACACTTTTTTGCTAGTTCAATGAAAAACGTATTTTTTACAATATTTTGTTTTGTGTAAGTAATATAATACTCAGTTGTTAAAGTTTGTTTTACAAACTTTAACGACTGAAATATTAGACCTAATTTTATTAACGACTAAATTGTAACCTAATCACATGATGGACGTGTTGAATTAAACTCATATAGTGCATTGGAATCTAATAAAAGATTCCCAATATATACTATGAAAACAATACCTTTAAAGGCAATCCCTTTGTATCTAAAAATGATTCTATTCAATGTATTTTCGATTAAATAAGTAACACTGGATGAGTAGGTTCAATGAAAAAAAACTAAAAAAAAAATCCTGCTCGAAGTATTTCAGTGCTAAAATATTCGGTGTTTTGCATCTGACTGACGTAATTTATTCATGGTGTATTTGTCTGATTGTTCGCAATCTAGGAATTCTGTTATTCCTTAGACCTGTTAAATGTATAGTAGCAGGCAATAAAACACTGGACATCAATGAAATAATTTATATTTTAATCGCCGTGTAGGGGCGGTGCTCTCAGTAAAACCGTGAACATCAAGAATAATTCCTTGGCACGTTGGGGAATGAAAAAAATAAAATAAAAAAATAACTGCAGAAAAAAGTTACAGCCGTTAATTATGCCACGTTTTTAATGTTCGTTTTTTAAAAGAAATATAAGATATTAAAAGAGCGGAAAAGGTAGCTGGTAATATTCCGTAAACCTACAGACGATGATGTTTATAGCCTAACATTCTAAACGTTAATGTATGCTTACGTTAAGAAAATCTATACAATTTTTAGTGAGAAATTAATATACTTTTACGTTTTTATTAATGATAACAAAAGAATCCATAATAAAGTAAATGCCGATGCCATACCAAATAAAGTTTCGACATGCTATGTAACATATATATATATATATATATAATTACATATATATATATATATATATATATATATATATATAATTACATATATATATACATATTGTTATTGTTCTAATTATTTTCTTGTATAGTACTAAAGATTTGACACCTTATCGTCTAAATATAATACAATTGGACGTATTTCACAAACACTGATTTTGCACAATATACGGATTCACCCTGAAGAACAAGGTGACCAATGCTTATCTCTTATAATGAGATAAAAACTTCGTTTCTGCAGTGGCAGTTACGTAAGGCCGGACACGTAGTTATTATGAGTTAAAATCACATGCCTTTACCAAGTTTGCACATTCAGTTTCAGTCATGTAAAAGTACAAGGATATGTCCAAGTACAATATGAAAACAACTAATCCCACGCAGCGAACTTTTTGTTTAACAAGCTGCTTCTGACAGGTAACAATGGAAACTGACATGTAAAAATGCCTTAACAGTGTTTAAGTTAGGAAGAGTAATGCAATTCATATAATCAGGAGAAAAGAGGAAAAATTGGTGCAGGCCTCGGTGACATTTTATTGAATACCCTTCGCGCACGGCTTGTGTTCGCATCTGGTATATACTGGCGGGATACAAGTCCCATTAAAGGCAGAATCACGGATATTGAAATTAGTATTTGAGACGCTCATACGTCAAAATCAAAAGGAGAGTACATCATATATATATATATATATATATATATATATATATATAATCCTGCTATTAAACAACCACTATTTGGTTACGTATACTAATTTTTATAATCTTTATGGTCTGATGAAGTGTTGTCCTTAAGGACGGCTCCACTTAAAACTGTATGCACCTATGCAACCTATAATATTCGTATAATAAACACAATATATGTCAGCTCTGTCTGCTTTGAACATTCTTTAATAGTCACGCGCTTCTATTATATTTATATCTAGATGCATTATATATATATATATATATATATATATATATATATATATATATATATATATATATATATATATATATATATAAGCGGTACAGCCGGGCTTTTCTCAGAGCCTTTATACTGTCCAGAACATTATGTGTATATGTATATATACCTACATTAAAAAAAGTTTGTACTTATGCGCATATTGCACACATCTTAAATGGCAAGTGTTTAGACCAATACTTGGCGGAGAAATTTTGGCAGAATCTGCATAGGTTAACTATTTTTACCAAAAACTGATTGAAAACCGTGCTGAATGTTATAATACCACTTATGTAAATTTCAAAAGTTTAGACCCAAATTTCTAGAGAGCGCAAAAGTTTCCTCTTTTGAACTTTGACACCTTTGGCAGCAAAATTGTCGGCCAAAAAACAAGTAAAAGTCTTAATACACTGTATGTAAAATTTAAAATGTTGAGACCAAAAATTGGCTAGGTGATTTAGTACAGACAGCAGAGGTCGATTTTTTTATAACACGGACACAATTTTCACCTCCTAACATTTTTGGTATTAGGCGCAAATCAAATAAACACAATCCGGTTCATGTCCAAGTAACCTACATCTAAAATTTAATGTTTGGGTCCGAAAATTTGTCTGAAGTTTTGTAAAGTTTTCAAAAGTAAAATCGTTTTTGAGAGCCAAATTTCACGCCGAAAACGAATTGTACCATTTATATCAAGTCGTGAGTCTGTAGACTGAAACTTGAGAGAGTAGTTTTGTAGGGAAATATACACCCACCCAGATAATTTCACTTTTGTAGATAGACTAGCAGTTCAGTTCGGCTTTTCGTTTTCCATGTGCACTGTTTATATAATTTTTGCACATTTATATATGTAAAAGTGTGCATATGTACGGTAATGTCTTTCTATATGATACGATTTTTTACTATCATTAAGAAAACTTGGAAGAGACCGAAGAGGTCAATTTTTAAAAATTATTTTGACCTCGATTTTGACGCCTGTACATTTATTGTTTTTTGGGCAAAATCCAATAAAACATTTGATCCATGTCTAAGTAACCTACATCTTAAATTTCAAGTTTTTAGACGCGACATGAGTTTAGTAGAGGATGCAAAGGTCAACTCGTTCAATTGTATCCTCTTGGCAGAAACATTTATTGCCAAAACCGATTATGCAGCTTGTCCTATACTGAATACTCTTTATGTAAAATTTAAAATGTTTAGACTAAAAATTGGCTAAGTAATTTTGTAGAGACGTCAGAGAATGTTGTTACATTGTTCTCAGCTTTGATCAGTGCGTTTTTTTCCTTATATCAGAAAATTACTATTCAATTTGGGCAATCCCCTTTCGGCGTTGTTTACGCTGACGTGCGATTGTCGTAGATATTGCCGTTAATAGCAGTCAGTTTGAGATAGTCGCCGTTTACGAGCGCAACTCCCCGGTAGAGAGGACTTCCTTCTTTCGACGGGTGGAGTGTTTCCTAGATGATCCTGATAGGGTAGTTCTAATGGGTTATTCGAATGCAATCCTTGATCCCAAGATAGAGAATGTTGGGAGACTAGCAGGGCGGTGTGGTGGGACGCGAGTCATTCTGGCCTAATGGCTTCGTGCGATCTGGTCGACAGATTTCGCCGGGATCACGCGGGCAGGAGATGTGGCCGTGGCATGCTGTAGTGCCTTTCCTTCCAAGTAAATACTTGGATCAGATGTTAGTTAGAAGAGGCGATGTAGATTGCCTATCTTGCCTATCTTGCCTCACGTTCCATTTTTTAGGGTATTCAGACTATAAAATAGTTATGGCCGTCTGAACTTGAACTCTAGACCGACACTGGCCGGATACTGGAAGTTCAACAGCAGCTTGTTGGAGTAAAATGACTATGTGTTGAGGGTTATAGAGATGGTCCAGCGGGCATTAGTCGGGACGGTCAATGGGGGTAAGTTGTGGGTTAATCTTAATGCTAAACTTAGACGTTCTCGGTCCAATAAAGCCAAAGCCTCGTACTAGATAAGGCTAAGCCCAGGAAGCGTATAGAGAATAGGCTGACCCGTGTTGTGGAGGGGGGACCCCTAAAGATTGCCGTAGTTAAACAAGACCTCACCGGCTTTGCTAGCGAGCGGTACGAGGGGCAGATAGTTAGGGCTAGATTAATGAAGTATCGAACAAGGCTGTAAATGTAGACGCTGTTGAGCGTAATGCTGCTCTTAGCGACAGCTCGGACGGGTAAATTCGAAAATTAAACAATCTGGAAGGGCACGCCCTCGTTTTTACGCGGAAGTTTTGCGAGGGGTTCCGGAAGTATCTATTTGAGCTCTTAACCCAACTACCCAGACTGAGGTTTGAAGAGTTTGGCAGCTATTTGGCCGACTCGCCGCGCATCACGGCGGCTCGACCGGCTAGCTCTGATGGTCTTGTCACGGAGCATGAGATTATTATTGCGTTGATCAGGTCGGCTGCAACAACTCCCTGGGGTTTGATGGCCTACCCTACGAATTATACTTAAGGCTGTCACCCATGTTGGTCCCTATTCTGAAGGATATGTTCAACCATTGTTCAGAGTGCCATCCCAAGACAGGTGACCAAGGGAGTTATCATATTGCTGAGGAAAGGTAGACGGCATGGTGTGAAGGAAAATTTCGACGATTTCAGGCCCTTGACTCTGCTAAACACAGTTAAAGCTTTTGGCCAAGGTTCTTGCGAATCGGTTGTAGGTTGTCATAAATGACTTGATCGAACCAAACCAGAGCTATGCTGTGAAGGGGAGAGTGTTTCAGGGCAATCTTCATCTCATACGCACGATCATAGAGGGGACAGAAAGCCGACGCCGAGGCCGAGCTGATCAGTTTGGATCAGTCCAAGGCTTTCCATAGGCTGGACCATTTAATTCGGACTCCCGAACCTTGGATTTCTTTAGTGTATGACAGGCCGACGGTAGCGGGCAGATCAACGGTAAATGTCGGAGTCGAGAGTGTTGTCCGCTGTCGCCTCTCCTGTACATCCTGGCGTTGGAATCCCTCCTTCGCAAGTTAAGGGACTAGGCGAACACCAGTCCTGCGTGGGATAGCTCTCCCTAGAGGCAATGGAACCAGGGTTTCCGCGTTCGCCGATGACGTCACCGTGTTCGTTTCTTGCCCCACGGACATTCAAGCGGTCACCAAGGCGCTCGCTTAATACGAGTCAATCGCAGTAAGTCGGTGGGTGTACGGTTAGGTATCTGGACCGGAGTAAATTCGCTTCCGAGCATCTTCAGTTAAAATGACGGCCCGGTCCAGATTTTTTGTTGTGTGGTTCGGAACGGGTCTTAAGCTGAAGAAAACTGGTCGGAAGTAGAGACCAAGGTCGAACTGCTGTCAAAACTTGGGTTCGAAGGACATCGTTCTTGAAGGGTCGGGCGGAGGCGTGTGCTACATAGTCTATCCGCTCATCATTTACCGTCTGTCTGTACTTCACCTCGCTGCAAAACAACGAAACAGTTTACAGAAAAACCTCAACACACTCGTGTAGACCGAGGGTAAGCACTATGTTTGCAAAGAGGTATGTGTTCGAAATCCGAGCGAGGGAGGTTTGGGAATTCCCGACATCTTGTGTCACATGCACGCAGAGAAACCGATGGGGGAACAAACCTTCTACGCCGAATGCCGGTCCGCAATTAGAGCGTTGCCGGGACCAGTGTCCTCGAAGAGTCTAGAAACAGGCGTTATCGAGTGATAGTGGGGCGTAGCACAAAGGAATCGTTAGTGAAACGGATGCGGATGCCTTTAGAGGAGGTCCGCTCCCAGTGGAGTTGGGCCCGGGGATGGGACTTTCTTACCCACTCGGAATTTTCCCTACCTGGCGACTTTTCCGGAACGCACTGTCCCTCTTTGACGAACTGAATTTGTACAAAGAAGAACCCCGGGTCTAATGCCTGCGATGCAACGAAGACATGAGGGAAACAGCGGGTTATGCCTTTTTCCGCTGCAGCATGCTCAAAACCCTCCTAGGGTACGTCAACGTGTTTACGGCTCGCATCGATGCAAAGCGCTGGCTTGAACTCGATTAGCCATATTTTGTGGAAAACATTGATCCGCTGCTGCCTAGGGAGAAAATAATGTTTTGTTTTTTTTTCTGGCGATACTTACAGTAACGAGAATGAGCATATGGATTATACGGCTCAAGCAAGTTCGCGAAGGGATATCTCTTACAAGAAACACGAGGTTATGGGTGAAATACAAAGGGGTTTATTTACAAGGGAATAGAGGTGACATGAGAGTTAATCGACATCTTGTTTCATTCTCTTCCTGCCTTTTTTCTTCTTTCTCAGTCACGTGAGAGAGTATAGTTCTTTTTATCTATGGAGGACGGTTAGCTTATTCCATTACATCACCTTCCTTCCAAGCTAAATTCTTCCATAGATTTTTGCTTCTACCATTTTTTCCTTTTTAGAATTTGTTCAAAAAATTCGGTCCTTTTCCTTTTCCTTTCACTTCTCCTCATCATTTATATTTGCTGATTTATTTTTATTTTTGGAGAGTGACTGGATTTCTGAGTTACTGGTACTTCTTTGTCTCGAGGTTATATATGGAATGTGTCATATAGCACTTTTACATCAGACAATTAGCTAGATAAAAATTCCAAACGATACTGATCTTGTAATAATCCGTCGCCTCTTTTGAATGTTTTATGCACACATGAAAACATACATACATACATGCATACATACATTTATATATTGGTAACTAAAATTTTTCGACCCGAACCGATAAAAAGCTTTTCCTATCTCTGAATACGCTTTATATAAAATTTCAAATGATTATACCAGCAATTGTCTGAGTAATTTGGTAGAAACCGCAGAGGTCACATTTATTTAAAATTTTAACCCCTATTTTTACCCCTTAATATTCCTGTTTTTGGGCTCAAATCAAGTTATTAAATTAGATCAATGTCCAGGGAAACTATATCTAAAATTTCCCGTGTAAATAC
The DNA here is from genome assembly GCF_053919585.1 of Euprymna scolopes. NCBI lineage: Eukaryota > Metazoa > Mollusca > Cephalopoda > Sepiida > Sepiolidae > Euprymna > Euprymna scolopes. The sequence continues at coordinate 166,303,428 of NC_136487.1, read as the reverse complement.
ACAAAATTATTGGAGGATGATTGTAGGGTTCTCAAAAGTCAAATCGTTGAACTTTGACCCCTTAATAGTTAAATTTTTGGCCGAAAACGAAACACACAGATTTTCCCAAATCTCAGTTTCCTGTATATAAAATTCAAAGTCTGTAGACTGAAAATTGACAAAGGAATTGCGTTGGGAAATGTACATACACATACACACTCAGAGACACGCTCATATTTATAGATAGATATATTGATAGATAAATAGATAGATAGTTAGATAGATAGATTAAACAATAATATATATGTATATATGAATATATATGGAAACAACGGTGTGTTTACTGTAAGCTTGTTAAGCAAATATTATGCAAGTATAAATCATGTAGTACATATGCATGAATATAATTACCCGTAATAGTTAACTAAAGATAAGCATCCCATAAGAAAACCGAAAAAATCTAATAGGGAATTAATTAAAATGAATGTTTAAAAGAATATGCAAATGTTATATCCTTCCTTTAAATAACAATACATCAAGAAACACGAGGTTATGGGTGAAAGACAAAGGTGTTTATTTACAAGGGAATAGAGGTGACATGAGAGTTAATCGACATCTTTTTTCATTCTCTTCCTGCCTTTTTTCTTCTCTCTCAATCACATGAGAGAGTATAGTTCATTTTATATATGGAGGACGGTTAGCTTATTCCATTACATCACCTTCCTTCCAAGCTAAATTCTTCCATAGATTTTTGCTTCTACCGTTTTTTTTCCTTTTTAGAATTTGTCAAAAAAATTCGGTCCTTTTCCTTTTCCTTTCACTTCTCCTATTCATTTGTATTTGCTGATTTTTATTTTTTTATTTTTTGAAGAGTGACTGGATTTCTGAGTTACTGGTACTCCTTTGTCTCGAGGTTATATATGGAATGTGTCATATAGCACTTCCATTGTTAACTCTTGGTGTCTGACTGTTTCTATGTATCGGGGTCTCAGTTGCTTAATATGTTTTTTTTTTGTGAGACAAAGTCTGCCCTTTTATAATGTAAACCATTCACCCAATTCTTCTTGAGATCATGCCTTCTTCCATAAAACTCTTCCCTGCCCGATAATATTGGAAGAAACCTCTATCCCCGTCATTGTAAGTCCATGCCTTACATTATCCTTGATATTTTTTTAAAATTTCTCTTGAGATAACCCGGTCGGATACCGATGGTGCCTTCCTGGCAAACATAATTTCAGCTGGCGATAATTTAGCATTTGGTTTTGGATTTGATGTTATCCTATATATTGCTAAGAATTTTTGAATGTTTTTTTCTTCCGTGTCGATGTTTTTATTCTTTTTTAAAGCTCGTTTAAAAGCATTGATAAATCTTTCTGCTTGTCCGTTTGATCGAGGGTTTAATGTTGGTGGTGTAATGTGTTCAATGGTCAATGTCTCACGGTAGTTCTTGAATTCTTGCGTTTTTATTATGTTTGCCGCTGTAGGGTGTTTGTATTTTACAAAATATTGCTATTTTGACATACTATCTACGATTACTAGGTAATGATATCCCTTCAGAGAGCCTGCGTAATGGATATGGCTGCCTGTCCAAGGTACATCTGTTTTATGCCAGGGTTGCATCTGTATGGGGGGATCTTGTGGCTAGTTTGCAACCTCTACATAATTTCACCATTTCCTCAATATCCTGATACATTCAAGGGCAGTCTGTGAATCCTGTCTTTAGGATCTTCCTTCTGGATATGCCAGGATTTTTCATGTGGAATTCCTTTAATGTTTTCTTGTGTAACACTTCCGGTATTACCACTCTGTCTGCATCCATCAGAGTTTCATCACACATAGAAAATGGAAACACTTTTAATCATTTTCTATTCTTTTCGTCTTGTCCCACGTTTTTTTTATCTTATTAATATATATATATATATATATATATATATATATATATATATATATAATGTGTTCGCTGCTTTCTTTATTTCTTTAAGTGTAACAGGAAGTTCTCTAACAGTATTTATTCATATATCTCTTAGTTCATTTGTTTTTTAGTGCTGCTATAGCAGTTTCTTTAAATTCATGTGCAATGCTAGATGCTAGGTGTTTCATTTCGAAATCGTAATTGAGCAAAATAATTTTCCATCTCTGTAATCCATTTGCCGTATGATAAGGAATCCCTTATTTCGAAACAAAAATCTATAGTAATGGTTTATGATCCATTTTCAAGACGAAAGATCTTTCATGACTGGATCTATGAAACTTTCTCACGGAATACACAATCGCAAAACAGTCTTTTTCGATCTGACTATACTTTCTTTCCGCGGGTAATGAAAACCTCGAGGCGTGATTAATTGGTTTAGTAGATCCATCCTCAATTATGTGTAGAACCACCGCTCCTAAACCGTATTCGCTCGCATCTGCCGCTACAATTTGATTCTTTTTTCGGATCGTAATGTGCTAACGATAGATCCGATAACAAACATTTTTTAATTTTTTTGAATGCTTCCTCGCATTCCTTTGCCCAGAGCCATGTTTTATTCTTCTTCAATAATTCATTTGATGGTGCTCTTACTTCATGCATATTAAGGATATAAGAATTATAGTAGTTAGCTAGACCCAAGAATGACTTTAACTTAACTACATTGCCTGGCCTAGGCATGCCCCTAATATCTTCTGTCCTATTTGGGTTAGGTCTTCCACCTTTCCAATCAATTATTTGCCCGAAATATTCAATCTTATCCATACCAAAATTACATTCTTCGAGAGCCACTTTAAATCCGTAGTCTTCTATTTTCTTGAATACCTTCCGAATATGGTTTTTATGTTGTTCAACATGTTTGCTTCATATCAAAATGTCGTCTAAATAGCCATTGCAAAATCCAAGCCTTCTATCATGGCATCCATAATTTGCTTGAATAAAGTTAGTGCTACTTTCAACCCAAACGGCATTTATGAGTATTCATTGTCAGGTATTAAGAACCCTCTTCGTGGACTTTGATCTGGAAATATGCTTCTGACATATCGATTTTTGTGAAAATGTTTCCTCCATTTAACTTAGAAAATATTTCCTCAGAGGTAGGGAGTGGCTAGTTATGATCTTTTAAGGAATCATTAAGTCCCGGCGAAAAATCTCCACATATCCTGATTTTTTTTTAATTTTTATTTTTCACATAAACTGGGGGTGATGCCCATTCAGAGTAGTCCACTTTTGTTATTACTCCGATTTTTTGGTGTCTATTTAATTCTTTCTCGCATGTGTGATATGTAGAATACGAAACGATCTTTTTGGGTTTAAACACCGGTTTCGCTTCATCTATCAGTTCAAATTTCACTTTCGTTTTTATGCAGCAATCCAGACCTTCAGAAAATAGATTTTAAAAATCCTTCTTCAAATCCCCAACACATCTTCCTGGGAGATTGGGGCTTTCAGATCCGGTCAATTTATTCTTTTGCAAAATGAGTTTATTGGCTTCTCCCATACATTGAAAAGCATCATCAAATATGCACCTAATAGATTAGAATTTTTCCATGTATCACATACATTTAAGTTTTGTACGTTTATTTCATTCAGGGTCACATTGGTATAACATTCATCGTTAAATTTACATATATTTCCAGACATTCCTCTGGCAATTTTCTTCGTGTTTTGCAGCTATGGAGAACCAATTTTTCTTCCATGTTGTTGTATCAATTGAGGATATGTAACTTCCAGTATCCAAAAGATAGTTTCCTTTTTGTGTGTCTTAGTTTTTTTTTATCAGTAGTTGAATTTATCCGTGTCGTATATTCCCCACTTTGTTTTCCAATACTTTTGCCTAAAAGTTCCGTTTTATGAGTTCGAATCCTGGCGCCATTTGTTATATCCTTACTTTAAATAAGAATATAGCAAGAAACACGGGGGTATGTGTGAAAGACAAAGGGGTTTATTTACACGGGAATACAGGCGCCATAAGAGTTAATCGACAGCTTGTCTTATTCTCTTCCTCTCTTTTTTCTCCTCTCTCAGTCACATGAGAGAGTATAGTTCATTCAATCTATGAAGGGTTATTTGGTTATTCCATTACATCAGACAATTAGCTAGATATTTTGCTGGTGAATTCAATTCCACAACCCATATATGAGAAAAGTGTATTTTCTTTTTAAATAAATAGAAAAGAGTGTTTTAATATGAATATAATTACAGACAAAAGGAAAACGAATTCATAGGAGTATAGGTATGTATATATAAGCGTGGGTGTTAGTGTGGGTGGGTGTGCTTGTAAATTACATAGGACTCTTTCATTATTAATAAAACGAGGGCATGTTCACCCATTCTTCGTGATAAATTGAATGTATCAGTTACTCACGTTGCTATGCTTCATTTTACATAAATGGGGGGGGCATATTTTTATCACCATGTGTTAGTCATTATGGGCTTCTACATACATATTTTTAATATTTATTGTTACTTGGTTTTATTTCTTCTTGTCAATGTAGTATCTTTTCATGTAATTCTTGTAAGAAACTTGATTTCCACTGTATATTTTTTTGTATAATCAATTAGATTTTTATTTATGAAAACGATATTATCAATTTAGATATTCCCTACATACAGAAAATTAAAAATGATTGCATTGGATAAGCATCGCTAAAAATATACAGCGGGGTTGGAGGCAAAAAATACAATGATAATTTTGATATAATCTAGCAAGTAAACGCATATTTTTTTCTTTCTTGTGAGTGTATCTTAAACAAAACCTTATTAGTAATAACCGTGTATATACACTTTGGTAATTTAAATTAAAATTTCAACACAGTTTCTACTTTGGTCTAGATAGAATAGTATTTATAAAATTTTACTTCGTTTATTGTATATAAAAAGCCGATAATTGTCTAACGCGAAATAGTTTGGCATGTTTCCCTATTTATAAGTTTGTAACTTTAACTTTCAGTTTTCACACCATTTTGTTTGTTGACAATATCACGTAAGTATAACAGCTCATGCCTCTTTCACTCATAATGAAAACCGGCGTCTGGTAAGTGTATTCGATAAAATTTCAATCTAACATCCGGCTATATAACATTTCAGTTTCTTAAAATAGAAGGATCATCCTGTTATCACAGACGATTTCCCGCAGTGTATTTTTGTCCACGGTTTTCAGAAGAGCCATAAAAAGAATTGGTGAGACGACACATCTACGCTCAATGTTTGAGTAATATTGATATGACGCTTTACAAGTTTTTGTTTTGTTGTTTAGAACAAATTCTATTGTGTATTGTGTTTAATAGTATGGAAATTCCACTATGCCACCTTATTCTTAGTCAAACTAGCAATACTTTACGGCAAACATGAACTACACGTGATATTCATCGGAATCTAGTGGGTGTCCTCATCGGAGATAATAATTTTCTCCGTGAGAAACAGATTTATATGTTGCTTCCAATAGAAATACTTTATTACTGAGATTAGTTTTCTATATTAAAAACCGGATTCATACTCGCAAAATGCCTTATGTATAACAATAAAGTTTTGCTCAGCGTCTGTAGTTAGTGAAATTAATTAACATATATTACAAAGAATAATTCAAAAAATAATCATTAGATTGTTGTAGACATTGAGCGTTCGCAGTCAAGTATGTCAGAAGATCAAAATACGTTAATCTGTATATGGAGCAGTGATACAAATCTATAAAACTTTATTTACACAAATTAGAAACATATGCGTTATACAACATGTGTCTAATTCTCCAAATTAACATGAACACCTGTGAATAATCACAAGTGTACAACCACACTGATTATATAAGTGTTAACCTTCTTGAACTGTCAAACTATTACATACGACAAACTACGCGTTGAATTAGACGCCTTTTTAAGAAATGCATTAGACTCCTTTTAAAAAGTGATATTTCCTTTTTTAATTCTGCTTAATACGCTACTACTACTATATTAATATTAAATTAACTATATTTTTATATCTTTTGCTCATATTTTCTATGATTAAAATACACGCAAATGATACGTTAGAATATTAAAGACAACAGTGCCCCAGCTTCTATTAAGTTGTGCAGCGTGGTAAGATTTGACTTAGTTTATATACGACAACATTATTACTTTTTAATTCATATTTTAAAATTTAATTTGGATCTAAGCAGCGATTTCTATAATCTAGCAGGCCACTTCCTTGACTGTATTGTATGATTCACATTTTTACATTGTGTGAAACAATTACTAATAACACATATCATGGATGGCAGACCAAACAGTTTACCCTAAAATAAATGGGGAGGAAATTATTGGCGATTGTCTTATAGACACATTTATTATTTAAATGAACTCTATGTTTATTTCAATGTTCCGTTTGATATATTTTCTTCTTTGTGACATGATTAATCTCAGGAATCACGGTAGTTTATATATCCAAAAGTGTTGACATTGTTAGTATTGTAAGATCTCTGTTTTCCTGAACAATATAATACAATTAGCAAGTACGGTGACTTCCTGCATTTTTGACGTTTTTAATATATATATATATATATATATATATATATATATATATATATATATATGTATACATATATATATTAATATTTACTTATATATATATATATATATGTACATATATATATGGATAGTTATGTTTATATTTATATTTATGTTTATATTTATATTTATAAAGCAGACACTTGTCCAGTGTGCAAACTGGTAGCCTGCAAGGTCAACACCTACATTATGAGACACTTCCGGCAGATTTTAAATGTCAAGTGGTATAACTTCGTCAGCAACAGGGATATCCTATCACACGCCAACCTCCCAAGCATGCATGCCCTGCTCATCCAGAAAAAACCTGAGATGAGCCGACCACGTAAACAGAATGGAGAACTCCCGACTACCAAAACAGACACCGTTTTCACAACTGGAGGATGGGGTACAAGGCATAGGCAGACCTAGGCTCAGATTGCGTGTCATCGTCAAACGAAATCTAAAAGACAGGTTGATCCCTACGTGAAGCTAGCAGACAATAAGCCGCGACAAGTGGAGAATGATGGTTCACAGGAAGTCGTCTTCGGACACGAAGGACAGTACATGATGATATTTATATATATATATATATATATATATATATATATATATATGTACATATATATACGCATATATATATAAATATACATATATATATATATATATATATGTATATATATATATATATTCGTGTACAAACAGTTATAGAATGTCAAATAAAGCGTGCAAGCAGATATATATTTATTTTATTTAAAAAAAAATAATATAGAGCTAATAATTAACCAAACGTGTGTGAAATTCATAGCCGTGATAGGTGCTTTCACTGCATAGATGTGATGCATTTTGACAAGCAGCATTTTTGGGGGGAGTGTGTAGTTGTCGCAATTGTTTTTTCTTCCGTGAAACAACCACTGTAATATTTTATTGGGACATTGAATGCCCCCACGATCTTCTGAAAAAAAAACGACTTATAAATTGCAAAAGAAAACCTGATTTTACAAATTTGGGTTAAAGAGACAATTACATTACATTCTGTTCACTATTTGTTTCATGTCGTGCGTTTTCAATATACCAACACAGTGAGGAATATAATTAACTTTAAGACCAAGAAAATATATATTTCTTAGATATTGTTTGGAAGTAAACTGGCTACAGCTTCTACGCTCTTACTAAATAAATGTAACATGTAGGGATATGTAAGCTCAAGGAACCCCTAACCAATAGCTTCACAGTATAGACTGGAATTCATCAAACGATAGTGATTGAAAATAAAGACTGCTATGATAAAGACGATAAGAATTCTCAGGAGGTGATAATATACCCAACGCAAGCAATAATGAAAATGCACCATATACTTATGTTGAATAAGTCTACATATCTAAAACATGACTGGCCCGTTGCCAACGAAGCAAAACTTTCCTGCGAAAAAAAGCAATAAATAAAATATATAGAATCGAGTTTTCTTTTCTGATACAATAATTTAGTATAAGATTATACAAAATTAACCAGTGTACGAACATGTGCAGGTAATGCTGGACGTTTAAGTCAAAAGATTATGCTGGGGGTAACAGCAAAACATTATATATTCTTACTTCAAAGGCACGAAATTGACTGTAATTGTGTTTGTAACACAATCTCCGACGAACTTATTGGAATTAAACATGGCCACTGCATCTGAAAATAAGGAGTAAACACGTTTAATGTGCAAACGCAATCAGAAAGATTAGAAAATAAAACCAATATAATATTTTTACTGTAAAATGAATCGAAGTGTGTACAGTGTAAAATAATTGGAATGCTGCTTGAATACAAGCGAACATGGATGCATTTCAATCAGTTACAGAATAGCCCCTGAATCTACATAACATTCTAAGGAAATTACTATCGATTATGCTAGTTGATGGTGTTCATAATATTATTACAGGATAATCTCTACAACATGTTTCATAATTTCGAAACATACTATTGAAAAGTTTAAGTTTCATGGAGAAATACGTAACTGTGTTTGTAAACATTGCTAATTCCGAATCATGAAAATACAGATATTCTAAAGGCATACACCGCAGACAATTTGAAAAAAAAAATCCGGAAAATTCAAACCACGCCAAATAAAATCAAATATAAAGTTCGATAAATATAGGTTATTAAAAATGTAATTTTGTTTAGAAGCTGTATCAATCAGCAGGAATATAGGGAAATGAAAATACCGGCTATTATTTTCATGCTTAAGATTGTTTGCAGAATTTGTGTTCTTGACTACTACTAGAGAATAGCTATCTTTAAATCGTATCCTGTGTTACCTAAAAGGTGCATAAGAGTAGGAGGCATTATATTACAACAAAACGCAACGAAGCCCTTAATGTATTTAGATGTTGAATGGGATAGAGATTTAAATATTTCGAAGAACTACCTGTATATAAATTATGCAAAATCCCATTAGATGGTCGATAGATATCGGTATATTGGCGGTATACTGATCACGAGATCAGGTTAAATAGTTTAGAAAACAATCTACCCTATGAAATTTGACTTCATCCTAAACCGTATATTTTAATAAGATAGACGTATAAATGAGACGAAATGAAGGTAAGATTCTGGACAACACTGCTGCGAGAACACCAAGTTGATAGTTAAATGAAGAATATGCGTGTTTGTTTGCATATAACAACGCGTTTAAATAAATGAATTCAGTATTGTATGAAGCGTTCAGCTTAATCATCGGCTTATGAATGCGTGAATCTTTTTATTGTCTTGTTAAAGAGGATGTTTACTAGACAAGTAGGCATCAAAAATTGTATTAGTGGGGAACGCCATTTTAATTCATGAGCGTGAAACAACAGTGTAACGATATAGTTACGGAGAAGTATTATCAGCCCCGTCAGACATAAACAACCCATAAGGAAACGACCAAAATACGACAGGACCGTAGAGGCTTGTTGAAAGCAACATTTTATAGTGACATAACAATTTACAACTCTAAGGCCCTCGCTCCCAGTTCACATGAACTTTTCGTACAAAGGAAAGCTAACGGTCGGACCACGGAAATCACAATATAAAGTGCGGGACAATATGCTGAAATTTCTAGTAGTTCGTTTGAAGTTCCTTGTCGTATGTTTATCATTTTTTACTATTCAAAATTCTATTAAAATTTACCGCATTTTATATATTTTGTCAAATACATGCTGTACATTATACTCTAAATGTAAGGGGTGTTTGTGTAGGCAATTAGCTATAAACAAATTGAGCCGAACTAATGACTGTATTTAGAATTTATGGACGTATCAAGTGCATTTACATGATTTATAATGTGTGTGTGTATGGATAGGATAGAAGTATAGATAGGACACATATTTCGAAGAGAGTTGAAATCCATTTGAAATGCAGCAAAAGTTCAAATCTGAATATGATTATAATCTAACCGCACTCATTCATATTGCAATTAAATTCTAACCATATTTCCCCTGCTATATAGGTGCCCGCTAGATATCATTAAGTGTAAATAAGAATCAAGTATAATATTCTCAGGCTTCTTTTCAGAGTTTAATAAAATAACGACTCTTTCATCTTTCTCTCATCTAAAAATATCAAAGACTTGATCGGTATTTTTATTTAATATTCATAGAACGTTCTTTGAATCATTTTCAGAGGGAATTGAATTAAATTCATTTCATTTTATGAGAGATACGTTCAACGATAATGACAAGTATATTTCTTAAATTTTTTTTTTTTCTAAAAATACGATAAGTTTCCAAACTTGATCAACATATCTGCTTACGTTACGGTTATCAATATTTAAACACATATACATCTTAAAAGAAACTAATCATTGTCTTGATTCGACAAGCGTACAACACACAGAGCAGATTGTAGCAATCAAAATGCCATTTGAATTAACAGATTAAGCTTCAATTCAAAATTAGCGAGAATCTCTTCTTCTTTTATCTACTACAATCAAGTTGGTCTTCTTTAAGGTTGAACCTCAGATAATGGGGACAAGGGCAATAATATATAACATTGTTTTCCACTCGCACAATACTTCAATTGTTTATTCTCATCGTTGCCCATTACGTTAAACAATTAATATGTATTAACAATTAATAGGAATGATCGCCTCAGAAAGGCTTGATTGCTCCGTCCCTCTTTCCGCCCCCTCCTCTCTCACTCTCTCTCTTTATATATATATATATATATATATATATATATATATATATATATATATATACATATATATACATATAAATAGTTATAATATATATGTGTATATACATATTTATGTAATGGTATTATATATATGTATATATATATATATATATATATATATATATATATATATATATATATACTTTTTAAAACAAATATACTTGTTAGATTAAATATTAAACACCATAAGAATAATTGATCAATAATGTATAACCCAAAAAGCAGAATGGCAAAAAGAATGATATAAAATGTTTCGAAACCATAATGACAATTCTCATGTATTCATAATTAAATATTATATTCTACATATAATTTACAAAGCTGGCGACCGACATTCCCACATTAATATTTACATAAATATGCATGCGTATCTACATTGTGTTAGTGTATACGCATGTGTATGGGTACAAGTGAGTATTAAAAGGAGTTTACACAGCTGTATAAAGTTATTTACGTGTGAGCTTTTTATTGATTGGACGGCAACCTGTCCTTGATCTGCACCATATGAAACAATGATAAACTCATAGTTCATGCTTAACATACCTGTTATTCTTCTTAGTGTAATAAATATTTACATCCTTGTGTATCATTAGTTATCTCGAGCAAAACAATATACATCCTATTCTTGGACGTATATTACACAACCCATGTTTGGAATAATTGCACCTTCCCTCGAACAGAACGTTCATGAAATACATTTCCCATTACTAGGACGGGTAATATACGACATATATTTAAAATAATAGGTTAAAACATATGTAAATAGCAGGGAGACGTCCGGGATACATTATAAAGTAAAATAATCATGATACTTTCCACCAATAACCGCCAAAGTGACGTCATTTCCGGATCATAAATATTTAAAATTCAGAAAAATACAAATAATCCCTATAAGAAATTGACATACTTGACCTTCACACAACACGAACAATGTATATGAAGTAAAGTAATTTTGAGATCGTAGATTGTTTCAATTATTTCTTAGATTGACTTTGTATCTCTCGACTACTGATATAAATTTACATTTTGAGATTGTAAACTGCTTAAGCCATTCTGGTGACTGACTCAATATTCCCACCTCTCTGAAATATTCCTTAAAAATAAAGTATTATTGGGATCCTGATGGTTGCAGCGTCGTGGAAGGTGGGGAGAGGTGCCAAGCACGAAATGGAAGGGGATATGGACAGTCCAAGGCATTGGATCCAAAAGATCCAGGGAAAAATCGAAAATAGGGTGGAGCAGAGCTCACGTTCACCAAAAGTCACGGGAGCTTTCCGAGCCTTATTTGCAAATTTGAGAATACAAAATCTCCCGGGGGGTTAGAGAATTAGACGAATGGCTCCAGGCAGCGGAGAAGAAGGAGATACAATTCGGGTTACAAGATTCCGAGATGTTATTGTTGGCTTATGAGGTTTTGGCTGGACCTGTCTCCAGATTCATCGGACCACAGTTTAAGGAAAATCCCCGGTTGACCTGGCAACAGCTAAGGCCGGCTCTGATTAAAGAGATCAGTAGTGATTAGACGGCTATTGCCTTGCCTTCCTACCCCTCATTTCTGTTCAGGCATTTGGAGAAAAGCGAATCCAGTTAACAGGTGATTACTTTCAGGGGCTTGTGTGGCAACGTGAGAACTAATGTAACATAAATTGTGAATATGGTTGAAATCGGAATTTGGGAATTAAATAATAATGAATCTTGAAAAAGTATTAATTTTCACGAGTAAATTATCTTTTGGAAAATGTCTTTTTTTTCTTTTTTGGAAGGATTACCCTTCATGACACCGTTGGAAAATTATGTTTGTTAGGAGTAGTAATTTGAAGTTCGAATTGATTTTTGAAGGGAAAAAGAGTTTTTCATAGTGTTGAAGAATTTCTTTTTTGTTAATGAGAGCAGAATATTGGTTTAAGAGTAATATTTTTAGGTTCAACTTGATTTTTTGAAATAAAACATTTTCAGTCAGAAAACATTTATCCTTCAGCGAATAAGAGCCGAGGGTGAACTCTGATCGAATGGGATTCCTTTAGAATCAATATGAATAATATTTTGGGATTGTTAATGCTTACGAGGCATGTGAAACTACGCATTTCTATTATTTATTTATTTTTTAGCTGAAGGGAATCCTGGAGGACTTAACCGTTAAGTAAGTAATGGAGATGCCATAAATATGTGTCACTGTTCATCGTGTTCAGTTCAGCAGAGAGAGGGTGAATTGCAAAATTAATGTCGAATACGGTTGGGAAGGTTAGCGCACAAAATTATTTAATTTTCTCATCCTACGAACTGAACTCCGGGGTGATGTTGGAGGGGGGAGGCATGTCGCTATTATGTACAGCGTGCTTTTGGGTAGTTTTCGACAATGGGCCCAGCTGGAAATCGTATAAAACAGGGACAGCATTTTCAGGCCTCAGAAGTCGTGTGTGTCACTCGTGGTTGTGGCTAGTGGGTGTGGCTGTAAGATTGAAGGAGGTTGGTGATGGTCAAACCGTTACTGCCGAACGCCGTTGCGGAAATGAACGATTCTGCCGAAGGGGTTCGGGTATGGTGGCTGAGATGCATTCTTTTGTTGGGCGGTCATAGGCAGTGTTTTAGGCAAAAATACTCACACTCAACTCCGCACCTACTTATTTATTGGATTCTTTGGACGGCTGAGAAGCTGACCTAGCAATTTCTACCTGTCGATCCAAGAATGAAGGAGATCAAGGTGATGTTTTTTTTGGGGGCTGATATAGATGTCCACCGCGCCAATTGCGAGGAAATATGCGATCTTCAAGAAAACCACCGAGGAAATGATAACGCAGTCAAATCGGTTAGTTACATGTGTCAATGATTTTCGACCTTACAGAGACCTAATACCACCCATCGAAAGGGAATCGATCAATTTGACGAGCTACAAACACACCTAATTAGGACGTATGAGCACGTGGGACAATATATCGGGATATTGATTCCGTTGGAAGACGAATTGCGCATATTACGGTACCAGTGGGCTGACCAATGTCATCACTATCAGAGATATAGGGGCATGGAACCCACACCAAAGAGAGCGGTTATTCCTATAATAGGCAAAACCTTGGGGTATTATTCGGGGTGGTCACTGAGGAACATCTCAGATTAGTAAGGTCGCGGCTAGAAGATTTAGAGAAGGGACAGCAGACGTCGGTACAAGTTAACCAGGAGGTGCTTATCAATATTAAATATTACTAGAGTAGAGATGAAAGAGAATAGAAAAGGATTAAATGATATCATTAGCCAACTGGAAGTTTTAGATTGGGAAATTTGGAATGTGTTTAGTTGAATCGAAACCGAATTGTCAAGGGAAGAAGCTTATCTACAGATATATTTACAACTAATGCATATGTTGTGCCGGTTACAGTGAACCGAGCATGCTCTAGTCGAATGGACTCATCATATAAGGCCACAATTGGATGCGTTAGCGGTGGAGCATTTGCCCCTTGGTGTAATAAGCCCTGGGCAGCTGCGAAAAGTTCTTAGAAGAAATACGACAAAAATTATTGTCGCGTCCACAACTTATGTTGAACCCAGAAGAATGTGTGTGGGAGAATTATAACGCGCCTGGCTGTATTGTGCAGCTAGGAGCTGGAATAATATTAGTATTCGTATCCGTACCCTTGTTGGATCGAGAAGCTCGATCTAAGATTCATCAGGTCATCAATCCACTCTTTCCCTATCTACTGGGCACGCCTAGATTAGGGATGGTGGTAAGTTATCGGGTGAAGAATTAATACATAGTGTTTCACATGGCGAGATATACACTTATGCTATTAAACCGACGCGAAGCGGGAGAGTGCCCAGTCAAAGGTCTTGGAATCTGTCAGTCAGAAAGCTCGATATATGTGAGTGGAGATCATAGATTGTATGTATTGGGATTATTCCAGGGAAGATTAGAGAATAATAAAACGCGTCTGCAAAGGTTGGAATGACAAGCGAGGGCATATTACCCTTTGATGTAAGAGTGGCCGAATGAACCTCGTTAGTATCCTCCCAACAGAGGCTTGAATTATCCATGGTGGGCAGTAATACAGCCGCTGGGATTATTGAGGTTAATCCAGCTTTAATTATGATAGAATTGGGCAGGGAGTGTGATGCCCAGTGTGTAGGGTTACCCGCGTATTAGCAGTTTGAGGAACGGTATTTATTAAAAGCGCCCGAGGAAAAGTGGGCAAATGCCCAGTTACATAACCTTACTAACCTCTGGAAACCCCTTGTCCGTCGATTGCCGCCGCGTACTCGATTCAGGTTAACAAAAGCTCTGGGAGGGGTAAGAGGCATAGATTTGAAAGAATTACAGACCCGATTGTACGGCCAAGAGGATACGGAATGTAGGGATAGATTTCATAAAATGGTGGCCATGGAAGCGGGAATAAGCACGCTAATAATGATATGTAATGTACTGGTTGAGGTGGTGTGGTGTAAAAAGGACTGATAAGGCTGAAAGTTAGCGAGAAGTACCTCTAGGCTGTTTGCACTGATGACAAGTGTAAGTCCGGTCCAAACCGACCCGCAGTCCAGATGACACCACCGGGAGAAAACCCAGTTGCTGATGCCAACGAAAGTAGAGCAGTATGCACGTCGAGAACCTTCGAGAAGCGAGATGCCAATACATTAAGAAAAACTTGAAATGTTCTTTTCTTTTTTTCTTCTTTTCTGTTTTATTGGAATTCTCGCATGACGCTGACCAATGAACTACCAAGGAAGATCCCAATCGTGACAGATTAAGGTGAGAAGAAGTAGATTAGTTCAATAAAAAGCGGGTACTCAGTCACCCTTATTAGGATTATACACTCTTCATTGTGAAACTGTTGTGAATTTTTAATTAAAAATAAACTGAATCACTACTAACACAACTTTGTGAATTTTCTAATTGAAAAAAAAAGATTGACTTATTGAAAAGAATTTTAAATACCTTTTGTGTTTTTTTTTCTAATTGAAAAACAATTGAGTTTTATTGTGAATTTTTAAATTGAAACAAAATGCGTAACTTTTGTGAATTCTTGATTGAGAACAAAATAATTAAATTGAGAAACATTTGTGAATTCTTAATTTGTGAATTTTCTAATTGAAAAAAAATCGTGTAACTTTTGTATATTTTTCATTGGAAAAAGTTTAGTAACTTTTGTATTTTTTAATTGAAAAATGAATAGACAACTTATAGGATTCTTAGAACAAAAGAGAAACTGTCATAAGTGGGCTTAAAAAATAGAGGAACAATAATCTTTGTGAAAACAGGAACGCAGTGACTTTACCAACTTTGGACTTTCTTAGAATATTGGAATTTAGATTTTTTTTTACTTAAGTAAATTGACCCTTTGTACTTGTGGAGGCCCCGAAGAGGAATAGCTCGCGAGACGAGCTGGTGTGGAGAACCCTCATCTGTAGTGTGTTGTGAACTCGTTCGGACTATGTATCTGCTCTGTTTCTAAGAAGGTGAACCAACCGTGGAAAGAACAAACGGTGGATGAAACCCAGCCAGCATCAATGGCAGTGGGAAGGCGATAAAAGAAGGGCGGTGTAGGAAAATTACTTAGACTCATTCGTTTGCATAGAAACCAATAGGTCTGAGGGTGACGGAATGTGGCAAGACAACCTCTGGGAGCAGTGGAGCGCCGCATTGGGGGGATTTGAGACGCCTGAAACACAGAGTAAGGCAAAATGTAAATATTTTTCTTTGGGGAAATAATTACAAGGAATGTAATTTGGAAGCTACAACGAAAATAATTTCGTTCTTGGCTTAGCTAAACCCAATGACGTCTGGCTTTTAAGTACGAGGTTAGCCCGGAGGTCAAAATGTCAACTCCTTTTAGCGTGTGAATAGATTGATTGTGATCATAGATTCCCAGACCGTGCTGATCGATTGTTATCCCTCAAGATATAAGAAATTGCCCGCGCCAAAAATTTATGGTGAGGGTCGAATCTCGAGAGAAGTAAATACTGCCCAAGGAGACGCCACCCCCTCGACCGCCGCCACTGCAGAGAACGGAGAGTAAGATTGTGGAGTGTGTTTTGTGTAATGATATGTAATCGACCAATAGTACATATGTAACACACTTTGTAAATTTCGTGAATTAATTTGAGTTGATAAGCAACATCTGTGATTGTCTTCTTTTGGCTTTTATAAGAAGCTAATTATTTTCAGCGGCCGCCAGCATATCAGCTAGCAAAAGAGGCCTCTCGGAAGAAAGATGATCATGGCTATTGCGATTCTACTTGGCTTGAGGTCACACTATATTTTACTGTTATGTATATTGAAGTAAAATTGAGTGACGACTTGCGTTCAATTCCTAAATTAATAATTAAAAAAAACATATGCAATATACTCATTTAGAAAATAGAACGTAGTTCTTATCTCTTACATAATAAAATGACTGAGTTTTTCCTATGGACTTAACTATCTTACCCTTGGCATAAAATAACATACACAAATTAATTACGTAAGGCTATTATTAATAATCTTACTTCACATAAGAACACAATTTAAGAAACATGCCCTTATGATACTACTTTGCATCCTGGGAGAAACACCATTACAATTGTAACATTTACAGAGGAAGGCGGGGCCTCCTTTTTTCTTTGTATAGTATTCAGTCCTTCCAAAACATTCCACCAAAACCAAAGAAAAATGTACACTTTCATCAGATATTGCGATTAAACCGATTGTAGCTAGCCAATATAAACACAGATATAATATAACTTTTCCTACTTTCTCTTCATAAATCATAACGCTGCTCTTTGCCAAATGAAACATATTTTGAGTGGTTGCTACCTGAAAATTCTCATATTCTTGAATAAAATTACTCCCCTCGGCAAAAGAACCCTTTAAAAAGTGTGCAATATGGCATCGCTCTCTATAAGACCCAATAGCGCTAACTAAACAAAATACAAACCTATTAACCTATCATAAAAAGACACTTATATAAAGACTAGTGAGGGGTACCTGGCGTTGCCCAGGTGTTTGTAGGGGTGTGTGGTGTTAAAAAAAAGAAGCCGGGGGTAGGATCGAAGACGAACCCCTGAGGCGAAGTTTGAAAATAAAATCGGCCAGCCAGAAGTTACAGATGTTTGAAAGTCGTCGAGCGTTACGATGACGACGATGACGATGTAAGCATTGTTATAAGCGAAGTAAGTAAGGAAAACAACGTTTTAATTAGCGGGGGGGGGGTAAAACACGAAAAAAAATTACGTAAAGCAAACGAACGATTAAAACAGAAAAAATGAACGTACATTACGTGAAAAATGGCTGAAATAATACAGGGTTCAATATTTAAATTTAAAAAAAAATCGAAAAAAAAAACAAAAAACATCTCACACAAGGATGTTAACCCAAAACGTTTAGACATTGAACCGAGGCCTTAACTACCTTAGCTAAAGCGACGTCTTTAAAGTTTGTTAGGTTTATCAACTATTTAAAGTAAATCTGAGGACGACGTCATGACGTCATCTGACACATGGGTTGTTGACCCTTCCCCCTGTCGAAATTGTCGATTTCGGTGTGAAAAAGTTAACGTTTTTCTCGTTTTCTATCTAGAACTCTCTCTCTCCCTCTCACTCTCACTCTCTCTCTCACTCTTTCTCTCTCTCACACACTTCGTCTACCGTACTCTAAAGACTGGACAATGGCGTCAGGCCGTTTTTATTAAAAAAAAAACACTTTGATCGTTAATATTTTTTGTAAGCATATTTTTTTTTTACTTCACATGTTTGGCTTGGCTTTATTTTTCGTTTAACTATCGTATCTACATTTTGAATGTGGTAATAACTTTGGTAACGTTGCCATAGCGTAGAAGTTCATAGTTTAGCTTTAATTTTTTTTTTTTTTTACCGATAACAACATTTTTATATTGTAAATTCAGACCGCCATTAGAGGTTGCTGACGTCAAGATCACGTGACATGACTCAGCGGGTTTTATATACAAGTTGACCCAAAATAAACGGCCGCGTGTATACTTTATGGAGAAGAGGTGGCGGCCGTATTTTTTGGGGCAGTTATTAATCGATTTAAAAATATATATTGTTTAACATTAAAATGCCACTTTTTGGCCCCCCTGCAGTAAATCGATCAGGTTACAAACTTCTGATTGTCACTTTGGGGCAATTCTTCGATATTTGTCGTCGTCCGGACCGTGCGGCTATCATAGGAGATCAAGTTTGTGAATTTTTGTTTTGTCTGTCGAAAGTTTTTAACAAACACACACATGCATACATACACACAGGCATATGCACATTTTCGCTTATATATATATAGATAAACTTTAACACTTAAGGTACGTGCACAACTAAAAATATATCCATAGCTCTTTTTTGCTCTTTCATTGCACTTCCGGAACACTCTAAAATATAAACATAGCATCGGTTAAGGAATATAAATATGACTAAAATTCGCCCACAAATAACTTGCCCAGAAAGTTTACAAAAAAGTATTTACGAGTAGCAATAGATATTTTTGTTTTCGAACCAATTGAAGAATCTTTTCAGGATGCTATATTTTTTTGTGTTTCTTTGTTTTTGTCTTTTTTATTTTTCATTTTATATTCATATAAATGATTTTCATTACTTTCATATTTTTCACCGATTTCCTTCCGTCACATCCCATCCCTTACTGGCGAGTATTTGAATGCTGTAATACCAGTGCAAGTAGATTTGGTTGACCACCATTTCATGGGTTGAGGGTACTAGATTGACAGCAGCTAACTGTTGTTCCCGACAGTTAGTACACAAACCCGCACTCTTTGGTAGCGCTTTGAGCGGCTGCTCCATAAATAGTTTTATAATATAGGGAGGTTTGTAGTGCAACGTCGCGCATGGAAAGGAACGCTGCACTCATCTCCGGTGGACTTTTCTGAGACTACAATCCTAGTAGATGGAAGGTCAACTGATGCTCTACTCGTGTTGCATGTCTGGTATTCTGTAAAACCACTTGTTCAGCACCCCTTAACTAAACTGAAACTCTTTAAAACATGACAATAAAATTAAAAAAAAATCCCGAATAAATCAGGCCATAGATAAAACAAAATCAACCTGCCTCCTCCCATGACGTTTGCATTTACGAACATCCGTGGGCTTAGACCTTATTTAAATGATGTTTGAGTATTTCTCGTTACAAAGACCCCGGATATCTTAGCACTAAGTGAAACTAACCTACACTCCCCCATTTCCTCTAACTACTTTAACATTCCCGGATATCTGTCACTCTGCTGTTAGGACTCTGACAGACATATACACTCTATCTAGTCTATATTCGAAACAATCTCCTTGGCTAGAGAAACAAAACTAGAATCAGACGATCAAGATATTATGTCTTTAGACTTAACAGGCAATATAACATTAGGTATTTGTTATCTACCACTCTCCGTCGAGCCAGGACTAATAAACAAAATGTCTGACAACATAGATAAACCACTTTCTCTTCACAGTAGCGCACAAGTGCATGTATTTGTTGACTTTAATATCCACCACTGCCTTGAATTTTCTATTAACTCAGACGAAGGTTGCAGCACACCACGTGGCTTCTCGATATCGAATTCCCTGCTGGAAAACTACAGTGCATTATATTTAGTTCATTTTCATTCTTCAGTAAAAACGACCTTGGTTATTTCCCTTGTATCGTTAGGAATAGTTATTAGGTTTTTGCTAACAAATAACTTCAACTAATTCTTTAAAATTCCGAACTTACAGGGTTATCTCCCTTTTATTTCTGAAATATCCGATAACCGTGAATTTTATTAGGAGATAACAGAAGAAAATAAAATATTAAAAATTAAAAAATAAAAATAAAAAATAGATTGAGGTCCTTAATTTTAAATGAAACATGAAAATGAAGTCAATATAAAGTAATGTTTAGACTTTATTTCCTTATTGAATAAGTTTTAAACTTTAACCTGTTCTGAATCACCTAAACGAGCGAGCAGATTACTTTATAAAAAAAAAATAATTTTCCCGTACAAACTTACGTAGTTTCTTAATTATTGAACTTCGTTGATTAGTCCGTTAAAAAAAAATATATATATATGTACAAAATAATTAATTAATTGAATAAAAAATATAAAAATCTAATTTAAGAAATCGATAAATGGTGTTAATAAAACATATTTAATACACATATGGTAAATAGTGGTACATCGTTTGATATTTAGTTTGAAATTCATTTTTTAAATAAAGTTACGTAAAGAGGTAGATATATAAATCTTTCAAAAGATGTTTCGTTTGAAATTCGTAGGTAATTCGTTGTAACATCGTTCGATATTTAGTGTGAAATTCTTTTTGTTCTAATGAAGATACGAAATTAAGTAGATATGTAAATCTTACAATTTTTTTTTTTGCAAAGATGCGATACAGCGAAGAGTGAGCTCGCTTCTTTCCTTCTCCTTATAAATAAATAGTTATTTCCCATATTGTGTTACTGTTAAAGAGTGTTTTATTTAATAGTCTGAAGAAAGGATGTTCTTGTGAAAACTTTAAAACGACATATGAGTTTAATTCGTCCAAATGGTCTTAAAACAATTGTTACTAACTATGAAATACACGTTTTGTTGCTATCAACCCATTTTTTTAAATGTTGTTTTTTTGTTAAAACGGTATATGAATGTCCAATTATGAAATATTAAAAATTTGTGGATAACGTTTTCAATAATCCCTCTATATTTGGATTAACTTTATTGGTATATGAACGATTAATGAATTATATAAACCCAGTATAATAAGGAAGACTTATAATTAGACTATATATATATATATATATATATATATATATATATATATATATATATATATATATATATATACATATGGATTATAATTTACATGGATTATAATTTGATAACACTGTATAGCTGTACCAATTATTACAACATCATTTACGTCAAAACCTTTTATAAAAACTGTAGTCGTCAACGCGCACCCGCATGGTATCGGGCCTCTATTCACCCCCATACAACAATGCAAAAAAATAATCAACAAAAATAATTTTATTTATTGTACTAGAAATGTTCGTACCCTTCAAAAAGTCACGACGATTATCTTTCCAGAAAAAGAAAAACAAAACGACCATACATTAAAGTGCCTGTGGCATTTTAAACCTTCAGCGTTTGATTTTACATAGACCGTTGTACAAACTAATCAACATCAAGTTGATGGCAGATAATATACTGCCTTCTCATAGATGAAGCCATCTCAGAAGACGCGCAAAATGGTATTGTCTTGCCATCCTATAATAGCTGGTAAACCTACACACTTTTATTCTACGACCATATGTGAGCTTTTAATGAATGTATGCATGCTAATTCCAACTATTCATTAAGCACAATATAGTTTGTTCTTTTCATTTTAATATGCGAGGAATTATCCATGAAGTCACGCTTGGGTTATTTTTTTACATGGGGGTCACCACTTATCAAGGCCCGAAGGTCACTCAGGGATAAGGATTATTGCGTGTACAGTAATAAATGAGATAGTATTATATTATAATAGTAATCATTAGTATTGGGGTTTTTGATAGAGTATCTTACTAAAGGGGGCGGTTTGCCAGTAGTTTATTCATGTTGGACTTGAAGACGTCTGAGTTGTACTCAGGTGGGAAACAGGCAAGCGGCAGAGAGTTACACTGTCGTGCAGTTCTAAGAAAGAAGATTTGCTCATGGAATCTACGTTTGGATTTAGGCACAGATAAAGAGTGGGGAAAATTATTTAAGGTAGTTTCAGAAAGACGGGTGTTTCTCGTGAAAGATTGCCGAGGGGGGGCGAGGGATTGGAGCTCAGACGAGCACCTGCCATGGAAATAGCAATAAAACAAAGACAGGCTCGCAACGTCTCTTCTGTGGGGGAGAGGTTGGTTGGAAGAGAAAAGGGCACTCCCCACTAAATCACGAAGTCTATTTTGTACTCTGTAAAGGCAGGATAGGTTTTTTTTAGAAGCTCCTTCCCAGATGTGGAAGCAGTGCTCTCTCCTTGGATATACTTGGCTTTTATAAAGATAGAGAATTGCATCAGTAGTGAGATATCTTAGGAGCGGTAGAAGGATTCCCCCATTTTTCCAGTGTCCCTGGCAACAGATTTGATGCACGTGTTCCAGTTTTTGGAGCTATATATATATATATATATATATATATATATATATATATATATATACATATATATATATATATATTGCTCCAAAAAATGGAACACGTACATCAAATCTGTTGCCAGGGACACTGGAAAAATGGTGGGATCCTTATATATATATATATATATATATATATATATATATATATATATATATATATATATATATATATATATATATATTAGACCAATATATATATGTGGGTGTGTGTATGTCTGTCTGTGTGTCTATGTGTCTGTGTGTATTTATGCATAAATATATATATATATATATATATATATATATATAAATATATATATTAGAGCAATGTATATATATATGTGGGTGTGTATGTCTGTCTTTGTGTCTATGTGTCTGTGTGTATATATGCATATATATATATATATATATATATATATATATATATATTTTTACATATTGATTATTCAGATAGTAGTCCCGCTATACGCTTTTCACTACATATTAATTCTAGCCACAACCGTTTCATTATAATATTCATGCAAACTTTAAACGACTTAAAGTTGTGTACATTTATAGAAAACTTCCTGAAAAAATATTAACCGATGTTTTCTGGGGATCATGCTCAATAGCCAACAAAATGTACAGACTACTGAGCAATCTCTTAATTTCTTGAACGTATTTAAGTTCTGCATTCTGTTAGTTGATATGCGCACGTATACATACATGCATATATATATATATATATATATATATATATATATATATATATATATATATATGTATATACGTATGTGTGCGTTAATTATATTTGCATGAATAAATTAATAGGCATGATTTTTTATGTTTATTGCGAAAAAGTAAATACAATGTAAAATGAGTGTTTATAATCTTTGTGAAATACATTTAAATAATGTTATATACTTTTTTAATTTCACATTTATTTAGTATAATTCTTACAATTGCTTTCAATTGAAAATAACTTCAAGAAAAATGCAATATGTTAGTTTTTAATTGGTGAGGATAATTATTATGATAACCTTAGTTTCCTGAGAAAAAGATTTTATGTCCAGATTTTATCTAACTGCATCAGTTGCAAAACATTAACATGTAATATAAACAAAAAACATTTCTTTAGTGCGTAAAAGGAAGCGACACGATTCACGAGAATATTACAAAAAAAAGAAATTGATGCACCAAATAGAAATTAACATTTCGTTTTTTTTTGTGTTTTTATTTTATTTTTTCCTTTCGTTAGCTTTTTATGCCAGAATATGCCATTAATCCTTGGGAAATTCGACATATGCTGAGCAGGTCAATAGAAATGTGCTTTCTCTATAATACCCTCTGGGATATACAGTTTCTTAAGAATTCACGCTTACAAACGTGTTTGTATATGAAAATATTTAGTAAAATTTATAAACATAAATGTTGAATTATGCGGTATATATATGTATATATATATATATATATATATATATATATATATATATATATCCGCACATATATGTACACATGCATATCTATATATATATATATATATATATATATCTACACATGCATATGTTTACACGTGTGTATATATGTTATTGTTTTATGTTACGGTGACATTTTATCTAGGGGTTACTATTAGGGAATACTTACCTCAATTTGCAAACAATACCATCATACATGAACGGTAGATATCGTTTGCCTTTTTGCAGCAGCCTTGACAGTGCATTCAAAATATCTGAATAAAATAATTTTACTTGTGATTTCTTTAGTAAGGTCTTAGAACAAATATATATTGCCTTCTATACTATACTACATGACTATCAATACTGCGGAGGTGTCCATGTAATTGATTAAGAAATATTCTTAGCCTCGATAGTATTAAATGTTATCATCCATTTATCCATCAATTTCATTACATACTATATATCTTCGTTGAATATGTCAAACTTTGCTTCATATATCTGTTAATTCCTTTTCCATTCTTGGATGTTATAGAGCGTATTGTGATGAGCAAATATACCTATTTCAAAGACAATTGTCTCAAGGCTTCATCTCTGGATAAGATGATTATAACTGTCTAACAACTGAGCTCTAAAGCCCTCTCGCAATTATATCATGTTATTATAATTTATCAAAATCGACATCAATTTGTACTTGTCACTTATTTTAAAGATGGTTGAATACTGTAAAGCATTTTTTCAGTATTATCAAAAGATTTAGTTTCTATGAGTAAACTCCTTAAATATACGTAGAGCTACTTTCTAACCGTCTGTATATATATATATATATATATATATATATATATATATATATATATATATATATATATATATATATATACCATGGTCATGGTATAAAGGTTCAGCGATTATTGTCAGCATATACGTTGTAAATCAAACTGTTTGTCGAAAATAAATTAAGTACTAACTTCGTGGTTAAATAGTGATTGATTACTTAAGACCTCTAAAACAAATCAATACAATTGTAATAGTGCGATAATTTTACAGGACAGTTCTTTCGCCAGTGTCAATGTTAATTGGTGTGACAGAAACACTCTTACACTCAGGAAAACGATAATCGGAAAAGGATTTGCTTAAATATTTGGGGAGTACAAGAGCAACGTCAGTAAAGCACTTTTATAGTATAATCATTACCAGAGAAGGTTTTAATGCGGCTGAAATTACTAGGGTGTTTATGATATAACGAACTTGAGAAGGCGATTATCGGATTATGAAGAGTTATTTATAATCACAAAGACAATCTGTGAGATATGGTGTGCTGTATCCAGAGTAGATTTGGGCAAGCAGGTTAATACTCACGATTGCCGTGCAAATAGTCACAAGGTTGTTGGATAGAGGAGAATTTCGATTGCGTATCATTTACTACACTGTTATGCATTTTTTTACGAACTCACGAGTTCTGCAATGCTTCTGGTGATATTTTTCGCATGTTTGTTCTTATATGTGAACATTTTGCTTTTACGGTTAATTCTATCTTCAATAACTTGTGCTGTACTTGTACCTAATCGATCTGTTGTATGTACTCTTCTGTTTATCAATGGCAGCTAGGAGTGCAACATTGGAAAAACATGGGTGTACTCTAGAAAATCCGTGTGTGAATATGCGCTTTTATGTCTACTTTGTCCCACACAAAGGTCTTATTTGCGAGTATACCACAGACACAGAAATACTATTTCCTAATGGTCCATCTCTAATGTAACTTTTCATCACTGCATAACTAGAATCCCCTAAGATATCCTGTGATCATGTTGCGCAATCTTCGATAATAGCAGATAGAAATATGTCAATCAATAGGGTTTACTAATCCTGGCGATCTAAAAGACGCACTGCGTACTTTATAGTCGGTCGGCAAATGATATATAGAGAATGTATTAATGATGTGACCAGCTGGTATGTGTAACTACAGACGTCAAACCAATACAATGGTGTACAATAAAATCTCCAAGTACATCTACAAGATCGCTAGTATCTCGGCAAAATGATAAATCTCTGCAATTAGAGAAGAGTTAAGTCAAATATAAACAGTAGTGGGAGGGCTCGCTATTATCGACACTTAACTCTTTTTAGCACCGGTGACTCAATCAAATAATTAATTTCGAAACATACGTTTCTATCCTTGCCTTTCTTTCAGCTTCTATTCTAAACTTTTGTGTATTATCTGATTCGCTTCATGATGTTTACGCGAACATCTTTTAATTTAGGAGTGATATAGATTTTTTTTTAATGCCCGTGCGTATCCTTAACTTTTGATTCTTACATGTAATTTTGTAAAATCTTATTTTGTGCTTGGATGTTGATACTAATTATTTATATGTTGCATTGCTCTTTTGCAAAATTGTTTCAAACGCTAAATTTCTTTAGATTCTATTTTACATACTTTTTAAACGCTTTTATTTTACTATAATCAGCTTAAGGTAAAACATTAATCTGCCTAGTTTCTTTTCGAAAAGGATGAAATGGTAATACTTTTAGTTAAATATTACGTTCATGATTTTTTTTGCAGTAAAAAATGCAATTAAAATATTTTCTCATATGACTAAAGCGGTCCCCAGGCTTTTGATTTAGCAGAAAGACGTTTACTCTGTAAATCGTCAGGACTGCCAGCAACCACTGTAAACGAGTGATAAAAAATGCAAGAGAGCTATATGCTCAGTCCGTTAAATCCAAAGTAGCTGAGCAGCGGCTTGGTTCCCATCAGTTTAGGCAAATAGCAACCATGATCCTGAAAAGAAGAATGCGTTCTATCCCAACTATCATCGATGGATCTGAGGTCATCTCGTCAGCATCAGAAAAGGCCAAATTATTTGCCAAGAACTTTGCAGCTAATTCAACCCCATGAGACGAAGGCCATCAACTCCTCGTATTTCCTCCAATAACACAGAACACGCTAAGCAACATACAAATATATGTGCGTGAGGTCGCCAAGCTAATCAAGAACCTTTATTCCAGTAAAGAGACTGACCCTGACGGCGTTCTAGTTATAGTGATGAAAAAGCTCCAACCGGAATTTGCCCCCATACTTACAAAACTGTTTAAGCGTTGCCTTAAAGAGAAGTGCTTTCCTACACCCTTAAAAACCTCATCAGTATGCCCTGTATTTAAGAATTCAGGTGATACGTCATCTCCCTCTCAGTACAGATCAATAAGTCTCCTGTGTGTCATGAGTAAGTTGTTGGACCCCATATAAAATAAAAAAAGTAGTAACCACGTCACCAGAAAAAAAACATTCTTAGTGACATGCTATATCGTTTCATCTGCGCAAGATCTACAGCAGATGTGCTTACGGTTATATTTCATAGGATTAGTGAATCTCTTGACAAAGGCTTATTTCCAGAATAATTGCTCTTGACACATCGAAGGCCGTCAATCAGGTATGGCATAAGGGCCTACTTCACAAGATTTCAAGCTACAGTATCACTGGTAATGTATTCTAAATCATTAAATACATTGTCTCCGATAGGTCCATAAGACTAGTTGCTGATGGGCAGAAACATGAGGGCCACAGTTTTAATGCTGGAGTCCTCAGGGGCTCATCATGGGCCCAACTTTCTTCCTGATCTACATCAATGATCTCCCAAAACACATACTAAAATCATTCGTTGACATCTATGCTGATGCCACGGCAATCTATGGCAACACATCAAAAGCCGTAAATGACAAGAGTCTCTTTAATTCTCTCTCTTCTGATCTTAAGCGCGTAGTAGAATGGGGGAAGAGGTGGCTGGTTAAGTTTACATCCTCCAAAACCAAGCTTCGATCTTTACATTATCAACACTCTGATCCCCATCTGGCATCAATTCAAATGGATGGCTCTCGTCTTGTGGAGGTTCCATGGTTTGACAAGCTTCTGGGGTTGACCTTTACTTCTGATCTAAAATGGAACACGTATATAAGGTGTGTTGCCAAGAACGCTGGGAAAATAGTGGGATCCTTCTACCGCTCAATAAGATATCTAACGACTGCTGCAATTCTCTCTCTGTATAAAAGACAAGTACGCCCATGGATGGAGTACTGCTATCAGATCTGGGCAGGAGCTTCTAAAAGCAACCTATCCTGCCTTGACAGAGTACAAAATAGACTTCGTGGCTTAGTGGGGAATGCCCTTTTCTCTTCCCTGCAGCCTCTCTCCCAGAGAAGAGACGTTGCGAGCCTATGTTTGTTTTACCCTTATTTCCATGACAAGTTATCCTCTAGTCGCCAATCTTTCACGAAATCACCCGTCTAGCTGAAACCACTGTCAATAATTTTCCTCACTCTTTATCTGTGCCTAAATCAAAACGTAGATTCCATGAGTAGAGCTTCTTTCTCAGAAGTGCACGACTGTGGAACTCTCTTCCGTTTGCGTGTTTCCCACCTGACTACAACTTGTATGTCTTCAAGTCCAACATAAAAAAAATTCCTGACAAACCGCCCTCTTAAGTAAGACACTCTACCAAACTCTAATACGTATGATTATTACTATACCATCTTATTGAGTACTGTATACGCGATAAACCTTATCCCGGATATCTGTATATCTTATATTTCCACGAGAATTAAAATGTGTTACGCACGCATTAAATTAATCTTATAAACACTAATTGCTCAAATGTCAGAGTTCAGATTTTATTTGCATAGCAGGGATATCCATACGAAGCTCTGATATATAAAAATATCAATGAATATTTTAGGAGCGAAATATCTTAAAATCTTACTATAAAAATTAAAGCACTGAATAAAATCCAAGCAAGCTTTAATCTCAACAATTAAAATCACATAACATTTCTTAGCAGAGCAATATATATATATATATTAAGGATAACTTATAGCCAAGCACTATTATACAGACAGTAACCTACAGTAAATAAGCCATATTGAAAAATTTGATTAATAAATTATTAGAGTAGTGCACAGTCAATAAATTTAGTTATTCTAATGAATAAAAAAAACAAGGTACAATATGATACCACATCTCCAACGTAGCAAACATATGCTGAAGGGAAGTAATCAGTAGTCTTAGGAGAATTTTAAAATAACTTTGTTTTTTTTTAAATTATTTCCCATCTTCCATGTATTTATAATGTATTTGTCAACAATTAAATAGTTATTTAAATTATTTGTCTCTAAAAACGAAGACGCTAGCTATTGTGTAGCATTAAACGTATAAATGTATTTTGAATGTTATTCCATTTATCTACACATCATAATGAATATATAATCTAATTAGTTGTTTTCATAATTGAATATGTTATTACTATCAATAAAATTCGACCACGATGGGCTACATCTGTGTGGATAAAATATCTTGGTACTTCAGTTTCTTAATCGATAAATATAAATACACGTATACTCTCATTTGATTCCTCTTCACATAATAATAATTAAATGTTCTAATGTTTTTTCTGATGCACATATTACAATTAGTAACAAAATCTGTCGAGTAAATTTGATCGTCTTTACACAGACTGGCTCAATTATACTGACGATTTAAGAAACGTATATACATCTTACAGATTTAAAACATGATTAAAGCGAAAACAATCATCAAGACAACAATTAATAATAATAACGATGCATTATGTTTGTTATCTTGTGTCTTTTTAGCTTTCTGCCATTAATAATTACGCAAATTAATTTATATGATAATGAGTATCGAATTATACTAATGCCAAATTAAATTACATGGAAAACGATTTTTATCGCTTATTTCAGACGGATGATTGATTGCCCAAAAAAAATACTCAAAAAGAAAAAAAATAATTAATTAATTCGAAATTAAACATCTACGAGCAATAATCAAAGTATAAAACATATTTAATGCAGATGCCGTATTCATGGAGACAGAAATCAATTCTAAGTCAAACGTCTATTTTCTAAAATAAATCGACCAGGCTGTTGACTTTTTAAGGAATTGACAAGAGGCGTTCCAAATAAATGCTTGTAATATTTCGCCTGATTGGCTATAAAAGAGGATTAAAAATGGCATGGGTTTACTGACTTAAGTTATGCCTTCATAACTTGTTGCAGATATTGACGGTGGGTAGCCTACATAATACAATCGATGTAAAGTGTATGCTTCATGAGAATAGGTTCATCATTGGCAAGGTTGCATTAAGAATGACGGTAACTGCAGAAATGTATAAACTGGAGCCGAAAAGGTCGCTCGTCTAAATTTTAAAAAAAAACCTCTTTATTCTTAAACACAAACACATGTATATATATATATATATATATATATATATATATATATATATATAAATAAAAAAATATATATACATATATATATATATAAATAAAAAAATATATATACATATATATATATATATACACGAGGCGTGCAATAAGTAATGCCCCTAACGCACTTCCAGTTTTCTTCTCTAGCTTAAATTTTGCATGTGCAGTATTTATATATCTACGGGTTATATGGTAAATTACAGCTCTGAACTAATCGTGGTTTCTATTTTACATGTACTTGAACTGAGTCAGCTCTGAAAGGCAGCCTGTTAAATGTCGAGCAGGGATCCAGTTCTGGTATTTTAAAAGACGCACGCACAGGAGACTTTTGATTAAATGACAGAAACTTATGATGGTACGGCGCCATCATATAACCTTGTAAACCACTTGCAAAGTGAAGTCAAACATGACTGGAAGTCTGTAAAAACAGCTCCCAGACCTGGTCACCCCTTTCTGCCATTGATGAGGCATCTATATGTAAAGTTAAGGCTGCCATTTCGAAGAATCGGCGCATTACTATTCGCCAAATAGCCCAAGATTTCAAGATTAGTACAGGGTCTGTGGAAACTATCAATTATGACCATTTGCATATGCATAAGGTGCCTGCCAGATTGATTCTGAGGATGCTCACACCATTCCAGAAACGAAAACGCGTCGAATGCTCGAGAATGAATTTTAAGATGTCTCAAGAAAAAGAGTCAAAGTTTTTCAAAAGACTGATTGCACAGGAAGAAAACTGTGTCTATCACTATGATCCAGAAATCAAAGCCTAGTGAATGAAGTGGACGCACTTTGATTCACCACCTCCAAAGAAGGCAAGGATGCAGCCGTCCGCTGGCAAGGTCATGCTCACATTCGTTTGGGACCAGGACGGAGTAGTGATGCCAGATTTACTGGAAAAGTTTACCACACTTACAGGAGCATATTATGCTTCACTTTTGAGGAAATTAAGGGAAGCTATCAAAATCAAGAGGCGGGGAAAGATCAGCAAATGCACACTTCTCCTGTAGGACAACGCTCCGACCCACAAGTCGCATGTCGCCAGATCAGAATCAGAGGCGTGTGATTATGAAATCCTTCCTCATTCTCCCTACTCTCCTTACCTTGCACCTTGTTTTTGAACGGACAGCTTTTCCCAGATGACGCAGCCTTGATTTCTGAAGTCAAATCGTGGTTAGAGGACCAACCTGATGTATTCTACAAAATCGGTCTCCAGAGCTGCATCAAATAATGTGAGAAATGCATAACTTTGGGTGGTTCCTATGTAGAGAAAGAATAATAACTGTGTCAAGTTTCGTTGCTCTACTACTATGGAAAGTGGGTCAGGGGCATTACGTAGTGTCCCCCCCGAATATATAATATATATATATATATATATATATAATATATATATATATATATATATATATATATATATATTAGTGAGAATGATGTATAAGAACACTTCTAAAGCTATATACCCAACGATAGTTTTTATCTAAACTTGAAATTGGTATATAGAGTATTAAACATGTGAAAAAAATTGTCTCATATTATTCAAACAAAAAACGTAAAAAGCATGGAGAATTAATATTTACCTACCAGAATTTCTTCTTACGAGTACTCGCAGTAGAAAAAATGTTAATTATTACTTAAAATGTAGATAAACGAACTGTTTTTATTTTGAATCAGAGAATTGAATGGAATGAAAGGAATAGTAGAACCAAGTGCAACCAATAGCGTCAGCTAAGAGAATTTTACAAATTGGCAGTAAACAATTATTGAGGTACAAGCAGTGCTGGTATATTTAGTACTGATGCAAAAATTTATCGCAAACCTATTAAGTTAAGCTCTATTGCCCAAGAACGAACCTTTGTATTTTCTGGCCACAAGATCATATACATATTCATTTTGCAAATACTTTAACGTAATGTCGTCTAATGAACATAGAACACTTTCACCCTCTCGAGGCGCACATATCTATCTATCTATCTATCTATATATATATATATATATATATATATATTTATATACAATGCATATCATCTGGAATGCAGTACCATGCCCATGCTTTACTCCCCAGATACTGACCAAAATTTACTCTAGTACATTTGCCTGTCTAACAGCAAGACGTTGTAAAATCCCCATTTTCATACTTTCTAGACTGCAATACCAAAGTCTAAGTGAAATATGAATATCAACTCAGGATTGTCCGTTCGTAGACATGATTTTATTTTTCACGTGGTAATGTGACAAAGTAAAAGATTATAAACAATGTTTCATTGATTATTTAAATATTTAACGTTTATTCCCATATTACGACATATCAGTCTCGATTAACCTTAGTGCAAGACCGACGTATACCTTAACATTTTATTAGGTTTTAAAATATTGTCTCCCGATAATTAATTATATTATCATTTCAAAACGTATTTCTATTTCAGCTAAAACTTTATTTTTAAGAATATTTTCTTGACCATCACTATTTTCCTATATTTAATTAATTAGGTCAATGCGGTACCTCAAATGAAGAATTTTTATTTTATTGAATATCCTTACATATAAATTCACATCGATTTTAATGACGAGTAAACTGAAAAATTAAAATATTAAAAATTGGTCAGATTCCTACGTATTTTATGTGGAATATAAAAACTTGGCAAAAATATATCTAATAAATCAACTACTATCAAATATATATATAAAATGTATATGAATTTATATATTTTATATAAAAATTCCACAGTAATCATATATATTATACAATTATGTATGTATATATATATATGTATATATATATATATATACATATATATATATATATTATGTAAATGTGCAGTAGTTACCTTGTTAGATAGTTTTTTGCAAAAAATGTTTCACGTACAATACACAGCTATCTGATCAGTTTTTAATATATATATATATATATATATATATATATATATATATATATACGAGATTCTTTTAATATATTTCTATAATGTGTTAACAAGTGAGTGGAACTAGGATTGTAGTTTACGTATACATTTTAATTGAATTATTTTGATACGGTTTCCACAGGAAATTTGGTTTATATTATACTGCCACGTACTATTATCAACACACGTTATTTTAATATTTTAGAGTAGGATACTTCCATTTCCCTTTGTCATATAACATATATATTGCTTAACCAGACAAACATCTATAGGATAAGAATCCCTTACATTTTTTTAGTTCGAAGGTTTAGTGATTCACATCTTACCAAACGCCGGCAGCTGACGGAACCTGGTCTCATTTAACAATGCATTATACATTCACCTCTTATTCCCATGTTCGATGTGTCAAATTCACTTGAATCGGAACAAAAATTGAAGTGACTAGACGTAGCGCATTGAATTAATATCACAGATTACATTTGAATACATTAAATAGTCTTTATGTATTTTACAATCATATTCAGCTTATTTACATTTTGATAATACTAAAAGCAATTGCCAGATACACACACACACAAATACACTGCATTAACAAGAAATCGTACACACAGCTTGTATAAATCTCATGAATCGCATATTATACGTCCGTATATGAGAGTGATATTCATGTGTAAATGATAAAAGCAGTAAAATCGATCCAGGAAAACATTATTAGTGTTCAGAAGATACTCCACACAGCTACTTAATTCTAGGTAGGGTACAATTGCTTCTAAACCTAAAAATATAATTTCCCCTGTTATCAATGGGCAAATCAGATAAACTTAATACTATACATACATATGTGTGGAAAGGGCGAATACCGGTATTACATAGCAGGTTAAAGATGGTGTGTAGAAACCCTTGAAATGTATCCTTTAGCATAATAGAGAGGACACATAGATTGAATAACGGAAGTACGTGTGTATTCCAATGTTGATTTATATTTATTACAATTAAAATAAATATATAGTTTGGTTTAGTATTTTCCATTCGTGCTGTAATGAATTCTGAAATAATCTGTAAAATAATTTAGTAGGAAAGGCAAGTTTTAGTTGCCTATTAAAGTGTTTCCTTTATTTAGTTTCAATAGTAAAAACCCACTTTGTTTACGAAATTGAATTGTATTAATTATCGCATAAATACAGATATTTAAAAAGAATTAAATGGAATGAACAAATCAAGTGCTACATAAATAAACTGCAATTCGATATTATGTCATGGAATTTATACTAACGTGTTGTAAAACTTGTGGCCAATCAATAAAGAAAAGTTGAATCCTCACAAAATTAGTGAGTCATTAATGAGATTTCGTCTAATGTATGGCTAACTAAACAATTCCTTGTGTAATCTCACAATGTGCGGCTGCAGAATAAAATATGCTATTTTTCAAAAGTTACTAATGATTTTATTAGAATAATAGCCGGTATACAAAGGATAAACCACATTTTCTAATTTAATTAATTCATTTTTATGTATTTAGGAAAGGAAAATATTGCCTGTTAAATGATTACAATTAATATATAAATTAGTAAAAAATATGTTTAACATAATATCGCATATTTCTTGGTAGGTCTTTAACATAGATGCTAAAGTTATATGAAGGCATTATCAGTCGGACATTAGGACGTGTAAAAATCGCCTACCTTATTGAAATAAGATTTCTTCAAAATATTCCTGCCGATGGCTAGTGTTTGAGAACCCAGCATTGTGATATTTAATAGAAGAAAGCACTTCATTTCTTCATATAATACTATCTTTTATAAAAAGCAAATTAACATCTATCGATGTTTTTCTTTTCATTTTAAAGGTTTTGTTAAACTTTATGTAAAATGTATGCTGACATTTTTAGCTTGAGGTGCATACTCTGATTTATTATACCAATCACACGCGATTCATATTGCTATGTTCGATGTGGTAAAAAAAGCTCGAAATGTAACAATAGTAGAATGGATTTAAATTTCTGTTGGTGATGAGATCAAATATGCCAGATTGAATTAAATAACTGGAATTGATTTTAAGAAATTAAAATCAGGAAAGCTTTATGCACATCGAATTCAAAATTTGTGTCGTTTTAATAATAGTGAATCATATTGATTTACTAATATAAAGGGATTCCCTCAGCGTTAGTCAGATTAGTTCATCATATAAGAAATTGATTTTTCAATGAACATCAGTTAACTTTTCAATTTGTAAGTTCTTAATAAAATTAATAAAGTTATAAAATAACAGTATCTATTTTTGAGCCAGTATTTTTACTTTGTATTATTTGGATTTTATCTAGGCTTTGCTATATCAGATATTACATGAATTTCTCCCCCTCCCACCTGTAGTTATATTTATATTTGTTATGAAATTGAGAGAAATCAGTCTCAATCATATTTGTCTTAATAATCCTTTCAAACTTTGATAAAATCAAAATACTCACGACACTGTTGTCACATAAATTCATGCAGAACAACATAATAACCTTCATTTTAAATACGGCTACTCACATTTTATAAAATATAGGCTTTTTAGTTGGAAAGAGAAAAACATTGTATTTATTTAAGAATAGAAACAGTCCATTTTTAAAAGTTGAATTAATTTTCCGCAGGTATATCTCATTTTACTTGTTCATTTATTTATAAGTAATAATTGCAAACTGAAATGCTTAATTGGTTCAATTTTTTTTCTCTTAGAGTTTGGAATATTTGCATTTTCCCTTACTGTCGTTTTGATTGAACATGTTGTTTTATGAAACAAGGATATTTTTCTTGAAGTTATTGTTTAAATTGACGTTAAAACAAAGATACCCCAATGGCAAGTCAATTATTAACAGTTACTCTTATAGGAGAATAAAAGGTGAACTAAATGTAGCAATGCGTGTTTTAAGCAGTTTAATACAATTTAGCTTGAATTAACAGTTATTTAAAATAGGATCTCTCTCCAACAAATAGATAAAAAAAGCAAACGAAAAAGACATCCCACTTTACGTCAAAAACAAGAACTGCATACCAAAATAATTTGTAAGCGATGGAAACAATAGAAATAAATGATAGAACCTCAAACCCACCTTCTCAAATAATAGAAAGTAACCACCCATATTCTTCACAAACCAAAAGAAAATCGAATAAATAAAATTAAACTATTGCAGGCAAAATCATGCAATGGAATTCTAGAGGTTTAAAAGTCAACAAAAACGAATTACTTTTACTTATATCCAATCCCTGTGCTACAATAATAGCCATACATGATACTTCTGTAATCATCTAAAAATACCGATCCCCATAGCTTTAGTAAATACAACTACACAATATTTAATTAAAATAGCGCTTCTGGAGAAACATATATTCTCTTTACAAAAACACAGCACCCTCCCAAGTAAATATACCAACTACCTTACCGCCAATTTCCGTCCCAACAACACTACGTAAAACGCTCTGCTCCATCTATCTATCTCTAACCATAAATAAAACATAAATTGGAAAACTTAGAACCAACACTTACACCCCATCTTATTATTAAGCGACTTTTACAGTCTAATTAGGGATGCTCAGACACGGACAAAAATATTATGAACAACAACCTGTGCATATATAATAAAAACACAAACCGTTATCCATTGTGTTATAAACCATCTCAGCAATTAGGGTTTCTATAAGTCACCCTTATCTATTTATAGATTACAATCGGTTAGTGTACGTGGGCAACTATGGAATGACCACTTCGAAATAATATTAGAATAATTAGGTCATGAAATAAGCTAAAAAATATTCGCTCAATTCTGAAAAAGTTAACTGAAATAAATTCAAATTATTATGCAACCATAAACTCTTACATTGACAACATTAGAAAGGCACGGACACTTACCTTACAGATTACATCATCTAAATAATGTATGCTTAAAACAAAATCATTGCCCAAGTATAATCGGAATTGTTTTAATTATTATTGCAAAAAGAATATTAGGACACTGCAGTAAAAAATGAATCATCAACCAACTACTCAATAATAACATATGCAGAGTTAAAGTTCGACGAACGATAAAAGAAGTCACATAGGAATATTGGAAAAGTGGGGTACAATAATAGCAGGAAAGACACGACAATATGTATTATAAAATATCAGGGCAAACACCAGCCCCCCTCATAATCACCTTTGTATAAACAATAGCAACATTCCACAATATTTTCATTTGCTGTTACAAATAATTCATACTATAAAAATGGCAATAACACTCTGAACTATTAAACAGAAATAACACACAACTGAACTTTAAAAAAATAATAAGGAAGAATGCAGCAACCATTTCTACCATACATGGACTAAATGATTCATTAGACACACCTTAGCAAGGCTTGGGAATTAGATGACATAATTTGAATTTTAAAATCAACCGCCGGATCAAGAATTAAAGCAGTTACATTTCATTCTAAATTATATCTGGATCAAGGGAAATCTCCGACATATATGGAAACACGCCACAGTTATCTCCATACCAAAAGCAGGAGCAAATGCATCTGGCCCACCCAATTATAACTCCATAGGACAGACAAGCTGCGTGTTGAAAGCATTGGAGCCAATGGTAAAAACTTGACTAATTTGTTTGTTTGGAAACTAATTAATCAATAAGCAACTGCCATAATATCGGAACTCCACAGATCACTTAATGCAATAAAAGAAATGCATTTATATAAAGAAAATTATATGACTGTAATTTTGTATGACCTTGAACAGTCTTATGATTATACATGGACCTATGGTATCGTAAAAAATATTTTTAAAAAGTTGGACTGAAAGGAAGACTACTTCATTGAATCAACAATGCATTTACAAAATAAAAAAATAGACAAATTGATTCCAATATTCCACTAAAAATCAAAATGCATCCGCATTATTCACCTTTAAAACATAAAGCAAGATCCCCTTAAATAGTGGATAATTCTATAGATTCCTTGATAATATGAACATACATGGTTAGGGCTTATGTGGCATACTTACGTAGCTTCCATTCGAGGTACCTGAAGCGTTTATATTAATACAACTTATACCTCACTTCTAACCGTGTGGCCAACTTCTGGGAAGTGCACGTGTATCATGCAGGTGCTTTTCAATTTTGT
Source organism: Euprymna scolopes (assembly GCF_053919585.1). Classification (NCBI taxonomy): domain Eukaryota; kingdom Metazoa; phylum Mollusca; class Cephalopoda; order Sepiida; family Sepiolidae; genus Euprymna; species Euprymna scolopes. Next base: position 166,264,922 of record NC_136487.1, on the reverse strand, counting down.
ATCAATCATGTAGGACTTAAGATAGACTGAATGCTCTTTATAATATTAAACTTAGTAAGATCGATCCAAGAATAACAGTTACTAAAAGGCCAGCCTTGGATGTGGAAAGCTGAATTTTAAAAGAAAAACGTTGTCTCTCTCAAGGAAGATGTGTGATCGTTTATGTCTATTCATGTTTATTTATTTTTTAAATTTATTTATTTGTTTATTTTCTATTGTTTTTGTTAGTTTTAATACTATTTTGTATCGATATCCTAGAGGAAATTTTATCTTGTGAACACAGTTATTTGCTATTTTTCTTCTACAGTTTAATACATGTTGTACGGGATAGCAATTTGTTAATGAAGGCATGATCTACATGGGTCGTCTAGGGCTTTACACGTGGTAGCTTGTCTTATTATTTTCCATTCGACTACCGGCGAATGTCCGCTTTCTTTGAGTTCCCAGTATTAATTCGCTAGTACTGTTTTTATACGGTGATTTTTTAATGTTGAGTGTACTTTTGTGGTCATTGTATCGGGTTTTGAAATCTAAGGAAGTCATACGTACGTAATATTTCGTGTCTTTCGGGTTTCCTTTCGCAAATATTGTGCCCTGATAAACTACGCTTTTGGTTAGACATTTATTTTGCACTGGGCAAAGTGTCCGGTGTCTACAGATGCATTTATCGTGTTCGTTATTAGTATTTTTATTTATAGGATGGTTGTTCTTGTCCGGGGTTGGTTTATTATTATTATTATTATTATTATTATTATTATTATTATTATTATTATTTTTATTATTATTATTATTATTATTGTTATTGTCATTGTTATTATTATTATTATTATTGTTATTATTATTATTATTTCTGCTAGTGTTACTTTTATTTTTTCATGGGGTCTACTTTTTTATTGTTTATTTTGTTGTTTACATACTTTTTATTTAATATTTTGTTATATGTGCTTTAATTATCCTCTCTAAATTTTCGCAACAACTGTAGGATTACTTTAAGGTAGTTTTATTTAAGATTTTGTGTAAGGGGTTGGTGGCGGGAAAGTGTTTTTCAATAAGATCTATAAATTTCTTGCCAAGTTTTGTTTTTAACATTTGATTGTATGGGGGCGTATACCAAATTATAGTTCTTTTTCTTCTATTTTTAAATTTTATTATAGTTATTGGTGTGTTGCTTATATTTTATATCGATATCTATGTAACATTTATGAAACTGTAGAAGACAAATAGCAAATAATTGTGTTCACAAGATAAACTTTACTCTAAGATAGCGATATAAAGTAGTTTTAAAACGAAAAAAATAGAAAATAAACAAAGAAATACATTTTTAAAAATTAATTGAATAAATATGAATATACATAAACGATCACACATATATGTATGTATGTATATATATATATATATATATATATATATATATATATATGTATATATAAACCAACAATATAAAAAAACACTAACCTAGTTTTAAAAGAGATCCTTTGTCCGATAAAATGCATGCCCCTGGCTGATAGGAAGAGCGCGGTAGATACTAGACAGCTGATTTGCTAACTAAAATCTCAATAGAAGATCAGCATATAAAAACGATAAACAACCACAGAATTCGCGCATATGCCGTAAGAGTTCTAGAGTTGATGAAACGCGGAATATTCAGTGTAGCTTAATCGCGATATATAGTTTATAAATTACTAACTAGCTCTACCTACGTATTGAGCATTTTTAAGTAAATACACAAATTTTACGCATAAATCTATACTTTCGTATATTAATTTTATATGAGTAAATTAAGTACTTATATATATATATGTATATATATATATATATATATATATATATAGAGAGAGAGAGAGAGAGAGAGATGTGAGAGAGAATTGAATCATGATGGTAGCGTTTTTTCTACAAGGGAATCACGATTAGGATGGCCCAGTAGCCACTCGAGGATGAGGGCTAAGAGTGTACAGTTGTCAACAAGAACAATATCTTAGAAAACGTAGGAAGTAGAATTTGAAAAACAATGGATTACTTAAGAACTTTATGTTGAAGACGGCTATATTGTAAAAAGCTGGAAAGCGGGTAAGCGTAAGAGAGTTCCACAGATGTACAATTCTAAAAAAAATTTGATTATGGAATCTACGTTTAAGATTAGGCATAGATAAAGATTGTCGAAAATTATTGATAATGGTTTCAATAAAACGAGTTATATCGTAAATGTTGGCAAGCGGGCATAGATTGGAGCTCTGATGAGCACTTGCCATGAAGATAACGATAAAACAGAGACACGTTCGCAACGTCACTTCTGTGAGAAAGAGGTTGCAGAGAAGAGAAAAGGGCATCCCTCACTAGCCCATGTTGTCTATTCTGAACTCTGTCAATGCAAAATAAGATCGTCCTGCCCAGATGTAACAGCAAATCTCCTACCTTTAACGTACCAGTCTCTTAAATATGCAGAGAATTACCTCAGCAGTCAGATATGTACTGGATTTATAGAAGGATACAGTTATTTACCCAGAAACCTTGGCAAAAAAATTGATGTAGGTATTCCATTTTAAATCAGGAGTAAAGGTCAAACGCAGAAGCTTGTCAAAAGATAACGATTGAGACTTGCGTGTAATGTGCGACAGACGCACATAACAGTTTCAGTGCAGGCATCGGCTGCCAGCGGGTCTTAACTATATACATCCTCCATTGGTAATATATTTTGATTTTTAGAAAAAAAATGTATTGTTCTACGCAGCGTAAAATATCAGCCCAACGATTCCTGTTATGAAGTGTAATGATAAAACACTGCATGCAATGAAAACTCAAGAAGCGACCCATGCTGACCGGTTATTAACGACAACATATCGACCCCTTAATGTCCCTGCCTATAACTTCAAATCATTTATTTCCCCAGAGAACTGGTTGCGTTCCCAGGCCTTTCCTTAATCAAGTAACTCTCTCCTGGCAAATGATAGCCTCATACTAATAGTAGGCAAAGAGATTTACATTGATCTCTCACATCAAATACAAAATAAATAAAGTAAAATAAAAACTCTCCAGCAAAAGTGAGCCATTGACCACACAGATGTGTGAACAGACAAACAAATACTATTGAAATTATATGGACCAGTACTGCGATCGAAACAAGAGGATGCAAAATTATTTACGTAGCTACCAGAAAGTCATATATAATGACATTCGACACAGTTAAGCATCAGGGCCTCAGATTTTATTGGGAGACTTCCGAACTTCCCCATTGGCAGTCTCTATGCAAAAACAAACTCACCTATATTATCAATGCCATGCGACAAATTGGCAATACACGCCTCTATTGCTAATCTACTAGACTACCTCCTCTATGATAGAAAAAATCACACCCAACAAATCCAGCCAATAACTGCATCTTCAATTAGAATATGTATATATATATGTATATATATATATATGTGTGTGCGTATATATATGTATATATATATATATATATATATATATATATATATATATATATATATTCTTACAGAAAATTATTAATTACTACTTATATTTTCGTTTAATCTGAGTCCTCTTATCAAAAGTGTAATTTCGGATTTATTAAAATATTGTCTATATTTTTTAGTATTAATAGTACTTTTCTGTCCATATCTTTTCGTCTGTTTTTTTAATTCTGTTATTTTTAATTCATTCTTTATTTTCTTTTAATTTTCAACTATTTCCTGAACTTTATGCAACCATTTTTATGCATTATTGCAATTCTTTTTTAATTGAGACTAGTACCAGAAAATTCATAGCTGCGCTATAATATCAATTTGTTAATATCTTCTCTCTGATGAGGAGAATGCATTTTTCTTGAATCTCCTATGATTAAGTATATTTTAACATATATTCTTTACAGACTTTTGTTTAAATTCTCTCTCTTTTCTCCCCCTCTCTCTCTCCCTCTCTCTCTCTCTCTATATATATATATATATATATATGTATATATATATATATATATATATATATATATATATATATATATATATATATGTATAAATTAAAATATATATTAGCAATTATCAGCTTAACAATGCGAGTGTAATTTTTTAATGATTTTGTATCTATTCTTGTACACAACTGACGTCCATCGCAATGCCACTTTAGTTTCTGTCTTATTTTATATATTTTTACAAGTAAATGAATATTTGATGGTCATAAAGTTTACTAGTAATGTGAAACATTATAAAAATATTTAAAAACCTGTCTTTTTTTACACGGTGGCCACCACTTATCAAGGCCCGGAGGCCACTCAGGGATAATGGTTAATTTAAGTACGTTAGTGTGGAGATTTGATGAAGTGTTTACTTAAGGGGGCGGTTCATAAAGAATGTGTTAACGTTGGATTTGAAGACCCCCAAGTTGTAGTCATGTGTGTAGCAGGCAGACGGAACAGAAGTCCACAGGCGTGCAGTTCTAAGGAAAAAGCTTTATTCATGGAATCCCCGTTTGATTTAGGCACAGATAAAGAGAGGGGAAAATTTTCACAGTGGATTCAGCTAGACGGGTGCTTTTCGTTATCTTCTGGGGCGGTAGACTTCTCCCACTGAGCCAGACGCTTGAGATCAGAGGAGAGAGAATCATCGTTGTTAAATGTAAACTCCTATCCTTACATCATCAACGCTCTGATCCCCAGCTGGCATCAATTGTGATGGATGGCTCTCGTCTGGGTGAGGCCCCGTGTTTTGACAAGCTTCTGGGTTTGACCTTTACTCCTGATCTGAAATGGAACACGTACATCAAGTCTGTTGCCAAGGTCGCAGGAAAGATGGTGGGATCCTTCTACCGCTCCAGAAGATATCTCACTACTGATGCAATTCTCTATCTATATAAAAGCCAAGTACGGCCAAGGATGGAATACTGTTGCCATATCTGGGCAGGAGCTGCCAAAAACAGCCTATCATGCCTTGACAGAGTATAAAATAGACTTCGTGGTTTAGTGGGGGATGCCCTTTTCTCTACCCTGCAACCCCTCTCCCACAGAAGAGACGTTGCGAGCCTATCCTTGTTTTATCGTTATTTTCATGGCAGGTGCTCGTCTGAACTCCAATCCCTGGTCCCCCCTCGCCAAACTTTCACGAAAAACACCCGTCTAGCTGAATCCACTGTGAAAAATTTCCCCCACTCTATATCTGTGCCTAAATCAAAATGCGGATTTCATGAGCAAAGCTTCTTTCTTAGAACTGCACGCCTGTGGAACTCTGTTCCGTCTGCCTGCTTCCCTCCGGACTACAACTTGGATGTCTTCAAGTCTAATGCTAACAAATTCCTAATGAAACACTTCATAAAATCTCCTCACTAACGTGATGTACTTGCAATAACCCTTATCCCTGCGTGGCTTCCGGGCCTTGATAAGTGGTGATCACTGTGTAAAAAAAAACAAAAAAAACAATATTAATATTTCTATAGTTTTTTATGTATGTAAACCGTTTCAAACAAAAGTTTATTCAATTCCATATTTAAATCTTATATATACACTTATATATATATACATATATATATATATATACATATATATATATATTTTACAATTCTGTTATTTAATTTTTTTCAAAAATATATGGTTTTTGTACATTGAAATTCGTTAATTTGTTAACAAAACGTGTTTAATAAAACAAACCGGAAGTAATGTTGATGTTAAACATCTCAATATGATCTCCTCAATTGTTGGTACTAACGAGTAATGCTTTTAAATAGAATTATTTTTGTTATCATTTGTTGCTTAACGTACCATTCTTATACTTGCTGCAAAATGAAAATGCAAAACAAAACAAAAAAAAAAACATTGTGTAGCACGTTATGCTGCCCTCAATTTAAATGTTCCAGCACTCGTTTATACGATACCTTGGTTCCTATTAACTAATTCGTTTTGTTAATGTTGTTTGGTTTGGTTATATAAACGGTTTCTTGTTATTTAATGGTGTGCTCCTTAATGTACATATGGTGCCGTGGTTTAAATAGTGTAACTCATTTAATAAATAAAGTAAGCATTTTTTGCGGCGTGTTTTTTTTAGTGTGTGGGTGGGGTAAACTGAATTGAGTACAAGTTTTATGCTTTTGTACGAATTTACTTTTCCCTGCACAATTTTCTGAAATTTAGCAGAAAGGCGTGAGGTATGTGCATATTTAATATACGATGCGGGCCAAAAACGCGTCTTCGTTGCACTGTTTTCTGAAATCTGGTAACTATTCTTTTATTTCGGGTTTGATTTTGAGCAGTGTGTTATTCTGATAGTTATGTCATCGGTCTTGCGATTTCTTCGTAATATGATTATAATTAATTGATTATTGTGCATTTTTTTATATTGCGTACATTTAGTTTTACTGCGTTTTTGGCTGCTATGTTGTCTTATTAATTGTCCTAAATTCCAAAATGTTTGGGGATCCAGCAGAATTTGATGTTTTCAGTTTTATGAAATAATATGTATCCTGTGTAATAGATTTACGAATAGAAGGTTATTTAAGTTTTAGATCTTTAAGGATTCGATAGATAGTCAGAAAAAAATTATAAATTTGTTGTGGGTGAACTCAGTAATGAGTTCTAGAGCCAGGTCGATACCTGCAGCTTCGGCAGAAGAAAATGAGGCATAGTCTTGTAGGCGGTTCTCTAAATTAATGATATTAAATAGAACTCCGCATTTAATTCTGTTGCGGTCTGCGGGACAATCTGTGTATATGTGATGATACTTTAAGTAATTTTCCTGAATGATTAGAGGTTTTCTTGACAAATAATGGATTAATTGGATTTTTGGGGGCTTGTTTAGTTCAACAATACTTACAGGTTGTTTTAGTAGAAATGGTGGTTGACTTAGTTGGTTGATGTAACGAATGTTGGTCATTATGGCATATGCATGTTAACAAAGTTGTTTCATACAGAGACCAAAAGGTTTTATAGTTGTTAGTTTTTAGTAGTCTTGTAAGTTAGCAATAGAGGCGTAGGCAGGATTGTAAAATATCGTATTGCTAATTTATTGCATGGAATTGATAATATAGGTTTGTTGGTTTTTGCATAGAGACTTTCAATGGGAAAGTTCGGAAGTCTCTCAATAAAATCTGGCGCCCTGATGCTGAACAGTCTCGAGTTTCGTTATATCTGACTTTCTTGTAGCTACGTAAATAAATTTGCATCCTCTTGTTTGGATCGCATGGAGATAACGTAGTCTGTTAATATTTCATATTTGGTTATATCGAAAAGCAACATTTAAAAAGCATATATATATATATATATATATATATATATATATATATATATATATATATATATATATACAGAGAAAGAGAGAGGGGCAGAGAAAGAGAGACAGAGAGAAATATAGATAGAGAGCTAGATAAAGATAGAGAATATTCATTGCTTACGTTTTATTGTTCGATTTTACACTTATTCGCAAATCCTAATGACACTTGCTGGTGGCAGTATCTAATCTGATTGGGTAATGCATAGTAGGCAATTCTAATGACTATGTTTTCACGTGTCAAATACCGATGTATTTCTTCGATTCATTGAATTTAATGTGCTTATCCAACTATATGTCTCATATTGAATCAATATCGCGGATTTTCATAGGAATACATTTAAGTGGAAAAAGCGATATGCACTTTATTAACATATTTAGATTTACTTCTTAAACACGGATTTTATAATATATACATATAAACTCGCGGTGACCGACGAATATTTCAAACACTTTTTGTGCTCGTAAATACTAAATTTAGAAATAGTTATTGTTAGTAGAGCGTTAATTAACGTTCTTAGTTTTAAAATAATAAACTAAATCACGTTACTTTGTTATATGTTGTAAAAATTGTTTATTCTCCTTATGTTTTTTTCGTACTTATTTAGAAGTAATACTAGTATTACACAGTTGAAAACGCACATAAAGTGATGCTTTATAATAATTCCCTACTGTATGATATCATTTGTCATACATACCTACCTAGATTTTGATATTTATATCAATTTTTATGATTTGATTTTTACAGATTCTGCCTCCTCTTATGTGAATGCATCTTCCTAAATGCTGTACCTATTGCTGGTTACAGCTTTTGCATCATTCATCAAATCACATTAAATACGTCACACTTTTCATGATTATTTACTGATGACTCGCGATACTATACCGTAAGTTTTATGTGATCTTTCCCTGGGTATTTCTTTTTCTATAACAGTTTTATAGAAACAGAGACATTTGATAACATCAGAATCATTACGTGCTACTGAAAGCTACTACACCGATACTTACAAACATATAGTGTCAGAAGTCGCCGCTAAGTTACGTACATATAAATCGTGCTGGTGCGTTAAATTTTAAATCAATGACACTAATATTCCATGGGCTTAGACGCATTTCCTGTTACACTTCCTACATGAAATATTTTTCCGCGCAACTGTTGGTTATTATTCGTATCCCTCTTGAATTCAATCAGTATATTGGCAAATTACTTGCGGGTATTTCTTTACTTGAGTCCATATTTTGTCATTATGCACTGATATAGATCGTTCTTAACATTAGATTTTGTTTAATATCGCACATCTTTATAATTCCTCAACTTTTCTTTCTCAGTTCTGTTCAACACAGTCTAATCAGTGGGCCTAATTTTTACTAACATAAGTTATTTCTACGTCCTGTCCCACCAGAAAAAACACATTAATTACCCTGTTTTCAAAATATGTGGCTGTGGGAAGTGCTTAGTTTATGGCCTCTAACTATATTTCAAATGTTTATTCGACGGTAGTTCTCAGGACTTGCTGCTCTCTTCCACATGTAACTTTTCATAGATCCTCCACACCATTGCGTGGCATTGTAATTTTGCCATTACCTAGTAAAACCAAATTGTTTGATATAAGAGTGCAAGTGTGGGTGTTGAAGTATGTTAACGAATTTTTAGGCAGATTCTGTAGCTAAAAATATATCTTTTTTGTTTAATTTGTGAGATAGTATTATCTTAAAGCATGTCTAGTATCGTGATTTTTCTTATTTTTTAGCTTTAATCTCGTTATGATGATATATTCTTTTGACGTTTTGGATTTTAGGAGATCATGAAATAAAGCTGTTTGTCTACAATTGTGGCAAATATTTACGGCCTATAACGGGGAGACGCATACAGAGTGCTCCCATTTTAGGATGCATCCCAGAAAGCTCCATGTTTTGTTAAAATTGTGCTCATTATAATACATTTCCGCAGTTTTTCCTAATCACTTACTGTTATTGTGGCTTCTCAACAATGCTAAATATGTATGGTATACACGGCCAAACTATTTGGAATATCATAGTTTCATTGTTAGTAAGATTTTCATAAAGTAATATATTTGCTGGCAATACTAGGCATATTAGATTAACTCGTTCTCTTTAGTAGCGATTGTACTAGTGTTATTGCTGCATTCCCTGGTGTTATACAGTAGAACACCGGGATACCGTCGCTCTAGGATACGGCCTGTTTGGGTTACGATATGTTTGTCCCAGCACATAGTCACGGTATTTGCCTCCCCTTACGGGGTTATTTATAATTTTATTTGATTTTATACATGTGTATTATATACTGTACTGTATTGTGTTACTAATTTTAATGACCTATTCCGTGGTTCTACTGTATTACTATTTTAATGTAACTCTATGTTTTCCGTCAGGACGATCATGATTGAGGAAAACAATGCCTACAGTATATTGCAATTAATCTTTTGAGTGAATTAATACAGTGAATTTCTTTGTCAGATATCCATTAAAAGATTGTCGCAAACAAATAAAATTATTCGAAGTAAATAAGAAAAAAAAACAGAAAAAAATAAGTAGTCACGAAAAACTGAAGTCTTATTTAATTTGTTTTATTCAGGAATAAAAAGTAAATTTCATGACCGCTCGAAAAATGCGTATAAGTATACATCACAATTCTTTCATCCAACATGTAAGCCAATTACTAAGATCATAATGAGCAGTTTAACATTGAATAACAAAAAGCAATACGGAAATCCTAAATTTAACTTACAGATCGAGAAAATACTCTTATTAATTTTCTTAAATATATTTTGAGTTTTAAGTTTTCTCTATTAATGCATAGTTCATGCGTAAATATTTTTTAACATATAGATATAACATTTCTTAAGATTACCTATTAATTTTTCAATATATTTTAACAATTTAAAAGGGGTTTATTAAACCAAAGAAAAAAGTATTTGTATTTTAATCATTATTAAATGAAAAAATGTCCTGGGTTTTTCGCGCTTGAAATTTACTCATATGTTATTTATTGATAAATTCATTGTGAAAAAATTATAATGATAAACTCTAATGATTATTATGTACTGTTCTCAAAAATGAATATTTAATGAGTAGTATAATCCATTGCATTACAAGAGAAAGTGCGGCAAATAGTTCCCTATGTAATTATGTATTCGTAACTGAAATACGAAAGCGTAGTTTTATATAAGATCTTCATCGAACATAATGTTTGTTAAATTATGTTTTTCTTTACATAATTAATATTTATGAATAATGCTACTTTAACTTTTCTTAATAATGAATATTATTTAAGACTATCAAACATTTTACCCTGTCTGATAGTTAAAGAAAATCAGCACACATTTTACACAATAATAAACTGTAAGTAATTGAAATGGTATGTTTATTACAATAAATAATCCCTGGTGCTAGCAATATACATAATGTAGAAACAGTAAGGTAATAGAAAATATCCAGCAAAGCCACAGAAAATGTAAAACTGAAAACATAACCTTAGTCTTATATAAATGTTCACGGGAATATGACAAAATATATCGATTTGTGTATTATTTTTTTTTCAGAAAAAAATGTAAAAGCACGTTCAGATATATCAACACTAATACTATCTCATAAGATGGGACAAGTCACTGATACTCAAATGCTTATTTTTTCACTAGTGATTATCTATATAGAATTGAGAATATAGTAATCCGACGTCATTATCGTAGTGAGGAAAGCGTAGCGTTCTAATCTCGGGGGAATTTTTATTTATCAATCTTATGCGTTAATTTGAGTAACAATTTCCAAATAGTATTACTTACTTACTCTTGCAAAAGGCATGAGTATCTAATGTATTTGTTAGGGAAATAGAATAAAAATTAGTTAAATGTATCTATTTATTTAACTAACACGGACATGAATTGTTTATATTCAGCGTCGTTCCACCGATTCCTTAAACGTTATCTCGTATAGTGTGTGAATGAAAAACATTTTATTAGATCTTGAAATTTATTAATAATTTTTCCCAATCCTGTATTCCATATTTCTTATATTATATGAAAGTCGTTCCAAAAGTAAAGTTTTCCATATTTTTTGCTGAACAAAGACGTGCATTTTTTTTACTCCTTTATTACCACACAATACTTGTTAGTGGATAATAAAATGACATTTTTTTTAATATCCTCGATTAGCCTCCCACAAGTAATACCAGCTATTCGTTATATTTTGCCTGTATTGATCAGAGGGAATTTGAAATGCATAGTTCTCATGAGTGAACTTATGCATTAATGCCCTGCAATTTTAATATCTCTGTTGTAGATATTGGCAATGTAAGACTGTGAATGAACTTCTTCTACAGGCATGAATCTGAAACAAAAATGTTTCATTTAATTCATGTGATATCGCTCAGATGATTATTTCGAAAATTTCGGGGGCTGGTTTTATGATAGCTAACATAGTTGAGGCGCACCCCATTCGTTTGTTCTTTCTTTAAACCCATAGGTAGCATGTCTTAGTTATGCTTACGTTGGGCTTGATACATTGAGCATATTTTTTTGCGTTTTTTTATAAGTCTGCTTCAATGAGAGCTAGCAGTTATAAAGTCATCATTAATGCCGAAACATGTACTAGGTTTCAAATAATAAGAGTAGATTTCTTAGAGGATTGGCTAATCAAAAAAAAAAGGTCCATGTCAATGATGGCTGTTCGGTTGCTGTTGTTATTTCTTGAAGGTCATCTATTTACCTATGTAGCGATTTAGAAATCAGATTTGCCAAACAATGAGAAGTCTTAATTTTGGGACAACGTTTGTATATTGAATTAAAATCTGTGTTTATATGATAGTCAAGATAATAATTCGAGGTTTTTCGTGTCTCTATTTGTAAAGGTTTACGGCACTTATTGTAATTTCATCAAATTTATTTAATTATTTTATCTAAGATATATATATATATATATATATATTTAATGAAATAAATTAGATTAAATCTTTTAATATGAATTTAAACACACGCATAAATAGCATTGCTACGCTTGCTGCGAGGAAGATGGACTCTCTTCAGTCTGTTATAATATTAATTCTAATTTCATAAGGAAACTATTCTCAGATTGTTCCGATATATATATATATATATATATGTATATATGTATATATATATATATATATATATATATATATATATATATTTCATCGACGTAAATACCTCAGACTAATGCGACATGCATCGAAATCGTACTCCTGCATTTAAATAATTCATAAGCTCCCAACACGATGTTTCCTAGAACTGCTATCTTAACTGGACTGATGTGCGAAAACCCAATTGCAATGAGAACAAACATGTTACTTGTCAACTCTTTGCATTCCTGTATAGTTGCTCAGAAATAGTAGACCCTCATAATAACGGAACATAGTGTCTTCTTTGTGCTTAAATAACAGTAAGAAAATAACCGGGATTAATCGAAAAGATAAAATTATTTTATCAGTGTGATTTTAATCAAAGAAATTGTAATTTGTTCGTGAACTTATCAGCGGATATGTTACAATGTTTACAGCACTAGAGGTACAAAAATAATTGAATAAACTTAAATATATGTGTTATTTTTCGAAGTCACAATTAATAGTTAATTTTAGAAATTATAAAAAAACATAAATGTTAATAAGAAAAACAAACTAAACATTCACCGTATTTATTTAGAGAGCCAGCGACTAATAAACATGTTAAAAATATACGCATATTTAACTTTTATCATTATAGTTACACATCGATTTATACGTGGATATACAACATAATTCAATTTAGTGTCCTGTAGACCAACTGCCATTGGAGATGCGACCTACAATCTGGGCTTAAAGAAAGCATAACGGAGAATAAAGGGTCTTATGTGAAAGAGAGATTTTGTCTGGAAAAAATAAACATGGGGGTATACATAAACAGGCACAGCAGGTGTATAGTTATCTGAAAAAGACGAGCATGGGTTGTAATAAAAATGAAAACGAAATGTGGAGACAGTGTTTTGGAGACTTTGTTGAAAATGCGTGGTTAAATATGCACGTACACACATACAACATTTAATGTAGAAAGGAAAATACATACGCACATACCCAAAATAAGTTATGTGTAAAACATCATACGCTTAAAATAGTTAAGAAAAAAGAACGTTTAAAATATATGAGGAAATATCGTTATGAACAGAGGAAAAAGATCACTCCATGTCAAAATGCACGCTATACAGTTTAAAATAAACGATACGCTGAGAAAAGAAGAAAAAAAAAGACGAACGGAAAATGTTGACTGACACCCACGGAGCGATGTTGTCGAATATATCAGAGTGTCTGGATATGTGTGTCAATCATTATGAAATGTTTATATATGTATGTGTTGGCTGACATGAAATTTGTAATAAATAATGTCCATCGCTGGTATTGATTATCTATTGTGCAATTGATGCTCTTTTTGGAGTCAGAAGCAATGCACAGTATCTGACAATGTGAGAATTGTGTTGTTCGCCTATAGAATAACATTATTGGGCATTTAAAATGACTGAAAAATGTATTTGGTATAGTTAGTCAGAAATTATAGTTGAATGTAAGAATACGAAAATGTGCATTGGTATTTAGTATTATATATATATATATATATATATATATATATATATAAATATATATATATATATATAAATATACATATATATATATATATATATATATATATATGAAGTATAATTTGTTGTTTTTTCAAGGAGTCTGAAAAATATTAGTTTAGAAAATAATCACAAGGTATAAATGAATAACGACTTTTTTAGACGCATAGTCGGACAAGTAAAATTAGAAATTTAAAAAGGGGACAGCATAAAATTTACGTTGGAGGTTGTGTTTTTTGTTTCTTCTGGGAGTGGTTCTCCCAAATATGTTTTCCGTCGGGATTTCTTTTACGAGATTAGTTTTCCGCGAGCTATATGTACTGGGTGTGGTTACCAGCTCTGGAAAGAAGTGTTCCAACATAGATGAGGAAAATCGGAATATTTTTATCAAGCGCGAGCGAGGCTAGTTGGATGATTAACTTCAGGGAACAAAATGGAATTCTTCCCCAACACAGTGTTAGCGACGGAACGAGAAATGGCAAACTGCTGTATTCAGAGCTTGGAACTCCGAGTGGATCATTAAATAGAATTGTGACCCTTATGATATGAATCACTCAAGGAAGATAGAAGAGGAAAATAAAATATAGAGGCCTCCGACACGTAACAGCTAAGTAAAATGGTTCCCTACATGGAATTAAAGGAACATAATTTAATGTATAATATTGTTTGTGGGATGTTCCTTGTTTTGGTATACTGAAGCATTCGGAAGAAGGGCAGTGGGACAAATCGCAAACCTCAGCATCGGGGTAGGTAAGGTGTTTGTGAAGCGCTTCATTAGTCTGTCGCAAATAGGATCTAGTCATGTCTATATTAAGTGTTTATTTACGGAAGTGTTAATTTTTTCCACAGTTTGATTTGGAATACTACTGTATTCAGAGCTTGGAAGTGGATCATTAAATAGAATTGTGAAGTTAGCAGGCACCATGGAAATCTGAATGCTTAGAAAGAAGACTTAACAACATTGTTTTTTTCTGTTTGGTCCCCAAATGTAAGGTATAAATGGTTCTTACACTTTTGTTTACAGAATCATGAAAGTCATAGAACTTAAGAAATCTGTCAGACGAGATGGCGTCGAATTCTTTCATGAGGCGTCTTGATTTAGTAAAGGGCGGAGGAATGGCATATGTGGCTGCCGTAAAATAAATTAGCTTATTTTACGTCCATCCCCAGTCAAATAAACCAAATAAAACTAGATACATAGAGAACTTATATCGCCGTATATTAGTTGGGGAAAGGTGTAAATAAAATTTTAAAAAAATGCAAACTAAAGATGTTATCTGGCGTTTATTTTGCTCACAGGTGTGAAAGATCAATGAGAGAATAGGGAGAGAGAAAATGCATCCATTGGAATAAATTTCGGAGCAAAAAGAATAGAGGTGCGTAACATAATAGCAGGGTCTAATGGTAAATCAGCGATTGCCAATCTATTTCTGTATCAATCGAGTGGTATTGTTAAAATAACTAATATTGGGAATGATTTATTTTTTACAGAAATTAGCTGAGTTACATATAACTAAAGTCATTGCTAGATCGAACTTGAACAGTTGACAGAGGAGTTCGCGTAAGAGAGACGTGTATTTGGATCAATTACGTCACCGGAACAGACAGGTAAAAAAGACAAGAAGTTTAGTCAGGCGGGCGTTTGAGTTTAGTCATTTCAGTGAACACCCGAACTCTGCCAAGTGTGGGAAGGTGGGTAGAAAAGAACTAGCATGAAGACACGTAAGCAGTCTGCTGTGAATACCATTCATATTTTAAAATTTAAATTGTTGCGTTATGTTCCAGACCAAGTCGCTATAATCAAAAGGTGTGTTACTGTATCGATGAGCTAAAGCAACTACACTAGATTTCATCCCAGAAATTCTTTATGTCTCAGTTGAGAGAACAAAACCTCAAAAGTAGAACGTGTTCGCTCATTTTTTTATACAGGTTTGGGGAATAAAAACATCCAATCCCTTAGACAGAAGTCTATTTTCAATTTCTGTAAGTTCAGTTTTCGAAAGAGTGAACATATGTTTGCTTCCATTAATGGGTTCACATTCATATCTTTTAGGAACTAGGAGATCAAGAGGTTTATTACTGTTTTTGGAAGCACGTTGCTTAGCAAATTGATCACCGATGGAACGTGCTTCCACAGACAATAATACACATCTTGCTATTCTAGTTCGCAATTTAAAACTATGAAAGCGTTAAAATCTAATGCCAATATTTATATGTGCAAACCAGACAAAGGTGCAGGAGTTGTAAATTTTGACAAATCGGACTACGTTCGGAAAATGGTAGTTATTCTCAATGATGTTTCGAAATTCCGTAAACTCGTTCCTGTCGATTTGACAGATAATACTTGCAAGAACGAAGCAAAAATGCAAAGACGTCTACTTGCATTATTAAAAAAGAAAGTGTTTTGCAAGGACGTCTATGAAAGAATTAGACCCTCTGGTTCACAACGTCCTAGAATGTATTGTCTCCCCAAAATACACAAGCAAAGTGTTCCACTGTCTAGAAGTGTAAGCCATTTTGTAGTTTCAGAACAGTTTCAGATGGTTCGTTGTTACACACAAGTCCTGCGAGGTAACTTGTTTGTAATAAACAGTTCCACAGAACAAAATATTCTTATCGTGGAGGAACCTGCGAAAAGAACATGTGAAATTGCTCCAGAAAAGGTTTAATATTTATGAAGCAATTCTGGTTTCTGATTGATTGGAACGTGAATTAATTTGATTCATCAGTTCTTAGCAGCATCGTTTATAAATAGAATCGCCCGACTGTGTGTGATCATACACTCTTATCCTCCTGGATGATGGGATGTGTCTCCTAGCGGCCTCGGCTGCAAGAAGACAGGGTAGTACATGTCAAGGATTCGTCACTTGACACTCAGCCCAACAGGTGAGGGGCCGGGAACCGATCTAGCACCTGTTGGAAGCATTTACACAAATACCCCATTATCCATCTGGGATGATGGGATGTGTCTCCTAGCGGCTTCGGCTGCAGGGAGGCAGGGTAGTACATGTCATCCCAACAGGTGAGGGGCCGGGAACCGGCCCAGCACCTGTTGGACTGAGGTACACCTGTTGGACTGAGGTACACCGCCTGGGTAATAACTAGGATGCCCACCCTCCCAGGCCTTGCCACCGGGCTTTCCGGTGGGGCAAGTTTATTGCTTCATGCCTGAGGTTCCCCGACCGAGGAATGCCGACGGGGTTACGCAGGCAATTTTTTAAATTGCAGGAGTGCCCCTCCTTTAGGGGAGCCCGCGGGGTTTCCAACTTTCCGGCCTTGTGCCAAATAATGCTGAGGTGGGCAGCATTAAAATAACTAACCCATTATCCACCTGGATGATGGGATGTGTCTCCTAGCGGCTTCAACTGCATGGAGACAGGGTAGTACCAGTCAGAACCGGCTCAGACCCTGTTGGACTGAGGTAGACCGCCTGGGTTCAATAGGAGGTCCACCCTCCCAGGCCTTGACACCGGAATTTCCGGTGGGGGCAAGTTTATTGCTTGCTGCTTGAGGCGCCTCGACCGGGGAATGCCGACGGGATTACTCAGGCAATTTTTAAAATTCCAGGAGTGCCCCTCGTTTAGGGGAGCCTGTCGGGTTCCCAATTTCCGGCCTTGTGTCAAATAATGCTGAGGTGGGCAGCATTGAAATAAATACCCATTATCCACCTGGATGATGGGATGTGTCTCCTAGCGGCTTCTGCTGCATGGAGACAGGGTAGTACCAGTCAAGGATTCGTCATTTGACATTCAGCCCAACAGGTGAGAGACCGGGAACCGGCCCAGCACCTGTTGGACTGAGGTACACCGCCTGGGTAATACCTAGGAGGTCCACCCTTCCAAGCCTTGCTACCGGGCTTTCCGGTGGGGCAAGCTTATTGCTTGATGCCTTAGGCGCTCCGACTGGGGAATGCCGACATGGTTACTCAGGCAATTTTTAAAATTGCAGGAGTGCCCCTCCTTTAGGGGAGCCTGCGGGGTTCCCACTTTCCGGCCTTGTGCCACATTTTGCTGAGGTGGGCAGCATTTAAATAACTACCTCATTATCCACCTAATATATTGCAACACACTGAGACCTATTTTATCAATAGTTGGTTCGGCACAACATTCTTTGGCTCAGTTGCTTGTGGAAATTCTGCAACCTGTGCGCGAGTAATATACCACGGACTGTATCCCTGATTCTTTTCAGTTCGTTGATTATATACGTGGGTTGGATTCTAATGCAGACCCCTCTTTTATGTGCTAATTTGATGGATTTAATCTCTGTACCAACTTACCGTTGGATGAGACGTTTGTTGTCCAGGAGTCGGCAAAATATAAATTCATATATTATATGAACCGACGCGCCCTATGATAGGCGCCTAACTGCACCACGCTTTCCTAAAGAGATTCTTATTGAACTCATTGTAATGTGCACAAAATGTGTGGAGTTTAGTTTTTGTGATATTATGTACTGTTAGGTTGACGTGGTTTCAATGGGGAGTCTGTTGGCCCCAACTTTAGCGGATATTTTCGTCGGGTAGAATGAATCCGTTCTGTTTAATTCTAAAACAAAACCCACTACATATTTCAGATATGTTGACGACACTTTTGCTGTTTTTCCATCGCAAAGTGAAGCGTCTATATGTTTTTATAGGTTGAATTATTTGCATGGTGCTCTAAATTCACTATGGAAAGTGAGAAGGACAATTCGCTTCCCTTCTTGGATGTTCTTGTCGAACGTTCAGGGGGGATTCCTAACTACAATTTATAGGAAGCCGACATCTACTGGCCTATTTGTGAACTGGTTGTATTTTGTACAAAAATTACGTAAGGTCGGCTTAATTAATACTTCGTTACATAGAGCAAATTATTAACGAGATAACATTTTTATACGAGTTTCAGAAACTTACCGGTAGTTTCGTATGAAAAGCTTCGGAAACCTTGGCAATGCTGAGTTGCGCGTATTGGAAAGGTTCCTACTTTTCTGCGCAATGGAAACGACTTGGCATCGTAATTGCTGAATCCATGGTATTTGAGGTGTGTCAAATTATCAAAATGGCAGCTTCTGTCGCCAATAAAATGGGTCGTAAAGGTTGTGTGAGTAGTTCGGAAAAGAGTACTATTACAGAATAGCTAGCAATAATAAAAACTACCCTTGAAATATCGAAAATAATAGAAAGGTACCATAAAAATGTGAAGAACTTTGTCAAGGGGCATACAATGTTTCGTAAGAGAGCTTATAAAAGTAAATTTAGAGTTGTTTCACGCCGTTCTGTACTCCAAATTAAACGTGAAGTTGTTAAGTACGCTAGTAGAGTTATGTACCCTAGCAGAGAAGTTTGAAAATTATTTAATAAACAAGGTATGGGTATATTCTGTTTTTCTCAGCCTTTTTAATAACTTGAAAGACTGAAACCAACAGATATTCTTATTTTCTGTCATAGTTTCGCTAATAATGATTTAACTACTTTTATTTGTGACTGTAGTAGCTGAATAGTATTCTCAGTGCTTTCTAAAAGTTTCATGGATGTTTATTCACTCGTTCTTTAAATATTAAGAAAAATGTACACGCGTTAATAATTTGATACGCAGTGTATACTCTGTTGTTTATTATTCAAACAGTATTGGCTATATATTTGCTTACATTTTAAGGAGAATCTCAATTCGTTCCTTTACGATATGCATTGAAGAACACAGGGTCACACTCTCTGGACCAAAAGTTAAGCCATTGTTTCTATTTATTTAACTTTTGTAAATAGATTTGTCTTTATATTGTAAACAATTTTGCACTGCAAATATTATTTCTCATTTCAGCTTTGAATTAAACTCAGAACATTTAAATTGAATTCATTTTTTAGCTTTTAAAATCTTTTCATGTCAAGTGTGCTATTATTAGCCAGATCTGTCTTCACTTTTTCTTAGATTTCAGATGAAAAATGTTACCATGAATACGAACATTTTCCGAATTCAAATTTGCACTGTTATCAAAACTCGGTAAACATTGCTTTTTCACTACAGTATGCATTATTCTGTACTAGTCTAAACTTAATACTTAATCTAGACTATATTACTCTTCACCAGATTTTGATGAGTTTTTCTTATCTAAATTAAGATAAAATATTCCTCATTTATAGAATTGATAAAATATCAATTATTGTATTATTGTATTATTATTATTATTATTATTATTATTATTATTATTATTATTATTATTATTATTATTATTATTATTATTATAAGGTAAAGCTGCCATTAACACTAGATCTGGAACATTCAAACTCGAGGCACATAAAGCAAAAAAAAAGAGGATTGTTGAATTAAAAGTTGTAAACAAGACTACAGAATCAAAGATTGCAAACAGATTTGTTAGAATTAGGGTACTTATCGTATACACTACAATATGACCAATTTGCTACCTATATCAAATTTACTATACTGGATCCTCAGTAGTTCACATCTAACTTTCAGTGTCCTGCTTCTGTAAACCTCTTACATCTTATATCACTACTAAGATAATTATTCTGAATAGATATTTTCTATCCCGGTCAGCTCTACATCCAGTGATCGTACATCCTATCTTCGTCTAATTCCTTAAATCACTTCGAATCTTACCTGAAACTTTCATTCTTATATGGATACATACTACTCTACTCAACTACTTTTAAAAATTAGGCAGACGCGGTTACAATATCAGACTTCCTTGAGAAGATTGGTTCCTTGTATAAATTACGGGAAATAAAGCCAGGACCTATGTACCTATATTTTTATCAAAATCGGAAAAAAACACCGCTGCTAGTATGCTACGTATATCCAATTTTATCCAATCGATACCTTACCTACAAGACGACTGCCTTTATCCGTTTTGCATGCCAAACCTTTTTTCTCAACTCTACCCAAAACTCTATATCTTAACATGTTATTATACTGTACTTTGTTATTTAAACCTTCTCTTCGGATTACTAACCAACTGCTCTATCTCCCAAGCTGCCATTAAAACCGAATCCATTGCACGTAATTTAAAGGTGCTTATAGCTCTCAACCTGAAATCTGAGTAGACTGGCTTTCTCATAATTGTTACACAGTAACCTCTAAATGATTATACTAAGCCATGCTTAAGATAATAGTCTTACCCATAACTAAGCTTTTAATAAGATATTTAATAGCCGTTGTTTTTACATGGATATAAAGTGGTATATAATAAATAGAAACACTCTGTGTATTTCCATTTGATAGAAAATTGTATTACAATAATTAATACATAAAAACTGAACTTTTACTCATTATTATACAAAATAAAAAAAAAAACTTCCAAAATTTAAAAGAAAGGTGCAGCAATCTTCCTCCGATAGACTTCTGAAGACAAAAACTATTCTTAGCATATAAAATTCCATAGATCTCCGTCTACTGAAAACATATCATTTATACTTAATTATACATACAGAATACGCCAAAAATTATATATACTTGTGCTTAACTGTACTCTATATCAATTATTGTTACTTGTATCTATATTAAGCATTCATCTCATCTTTCTCTCGTCTTAAATTTTAATTCCTAATATCAAGTTAATCATACTTTAGCATGGTCTCTTACTCCATAACAAACATATAAATTATATCTAAACCATATATTAACTCGTTTCTCTCGCTCTTTCTCCTAAACAAACCTGTTACGAACTTAGATGTTTCCACTTTATGAATTTTTACTAATGCTGTCTTCCATTACCAAAGAAAATGACAAACATAGTAAGGTTCGTTTTTAATCACTTTGAGGAGTGATATAACTAAATAACCGATTAACATTAACTACCCATGCGAGGTCACAGAAATACCTGGTTCAGGAGCCAGACACGGAGCGAACCCTCTCGGTGCTGATGGACCCGTATATCTTCCCAGGTCATCGACCTAGGAGATGGAAAACACGCTAAACCTAGGGGAGCGAGGCCTCTTCCGTCCCTGACGACAAGCTTCCTGTAGCTAGTGGCTCAAATAAATTACTAGTTGTCAAACCTAAACTGCTTAAGGAGGGGGTAGGCACTGTTTATCGCCCGGCTCTCCCACTCCTCCTTACTTTATTAGCCAGGCGTAACGGTGCTATTACAGGAACTCGGCGGAATTACCCAGTTTTCGACCTTGTTTCCTGACTAGGGCAATGAACGCCGTTTTCCTCGTTCCCGCCATATTCCAGCCCCCTAAACTTGACGCGGTGGTAGTGTTTCAGTACAATATATTCCGATACAGATGGACTGGGCTGGATTTGTCTGATAGGTTGAAGGTACCGGATTGATAGTTCTTGGCTGCTGTTTCCGACTGATAGTACAGGAAACCTAACTCTTCGGTAGCGCTTAAAGCGGTGAATCATCAACAGTTCTATAATGTAGGGATATTTGTAGTGATATGTCGCGCATGGAAAGGGGTCCTGCGTACATCCCCAGTGGGCTTTCTCAATCCCGCTATCCTACAGGTGAGGAGACAGCTGATGGTTTACACCCTAAGTAAAACCTTTTAATTAAATACAATGAAATAAATGCTCAAACAAAAATTACGTTTACACTAGGATCAAACTCGAAAAAAACCGTCCTACCTCCTCACTTGAGTCTTGCATTTACGAATATCCGCAGGCTTAAAACTAACTTGGATGATGTTTAATCATTTATCCTAGTAAACAGCGCAGATATCTTAGCAGAAACTGCAACTAATCTACAGTCCTCCATTTCATTTACCCAGTTGAACATGCCTGGTTATCTCCAATTCTGCCATTACATATACACGGGCGTGGAGTATATAATTGTAACCCCCTCTTCCTGACTAGAGAAACAATCTCGAATCAGGCGACCAGGTTTAATGTGCTTCAGACTAAACATGCAACATAATATGAGTTACTTGTATTTTATCTACCGCTCTACCTAAACCCAGGACTGCACTCTATTACACAAAGTCTCCGACAGCATAGATATAGCACTCTCCCTTGATAATAGCGCGGAAGGGCATGTATTTGCTGACTTCAATAGCCACCACAGTAACTGGCCTGGATTACCTGCTTAATACAAACGTAGCTGGTAGCAAAGCTTTTCTATATATCACTCCCTATTACCAACGGTTACATTTCCGACATGTTTCCAGACCGGCAAGATCAGCATGCTTTACTTCTAGATCCATTTCTGACCACAAGCATCTAAACCCCACCCCTTTACAGTAGAGATCTCCGGTATGAGAGAGATTCTACTCCAATAGGTTCTTGCTAGAACAGCTAAATTTTGGAACGTACTTCCGAGATTTGCTTTCCCAACTGTACTGGCATGCAGAAGTTCAAGTGTAATGTGAACAGACATCTTGTTGCTCATCTCGCTTTATAATACCTCTGCAACTTATGCCCCTGATAGTAACCTCTACTTCAAAGTTGTACTGTGCCTTGTTTGGGGTAAAAATTGATTTTTTTTAATTCAAAGATACCAGTTTATCAGACAAAGATGGACGATATTGAAACAATGATGAATTAAGTTTGAATTGAGATAACACGGAGATATGTATGGGCATGTGTAACCTATAATATTTGCATGATAAAAAAGCTATACACCAGTTCTTTCCTGAACTAGGTAGCCTTTACTGATCACGTGAGTTTCCTTGGATGTACACATACAAAACAATTCTTTATTAACGTTACACAGACACACAGACATACACCTCCATATATATATATATATATACATATATATATATATATATATATGTTTGTGTTTGTGTGTGCGAAACAGATAAATATATGTCGTCAGCAATTTTTTAAAACAATTTCAATATTCACGTTTATGTGTGAATATGACTAGATTCCAACTTCTTATTTATGTATGGTTGTGTGCTCATTTTCGTATAATGTAAATCAATTTCAATCCAAGCATAAAATGACGTACGCAATCTCATTCGATTTCTTGAGTCTGATCTTGTTGTGAGGCAAGGCTTTTTCAATTAGAATATAAGGCGGTCGGTTGTAATAGAGAAAATCGCTGGTGCGTGGCAATAACTCTACATTGATAGAGATATACCATGCATACGTATTAAACTCACAGTTCGGACAAAACTGATTCGGTATCTATGTCAATACAAAAGCCTATGAAGTTATTGACTGATTTAAATTGAATTTAGAACCGTGCAGCTGTAATGATGTCCTATTTGGCGTTATATTCACATGTGCTTGTGCTTGGTCATTTTCTCATTACTCCTTACCACTGATTATTAACATCTACCACTGCCTTTCTCTGGATCAATCTTTCATATTTTTATGAAATTATAATTTACACAAACATTATATTCGTCTGCACTTTTGAAAAACAATGTTCTTTAGGTTTACGAGTATACACATACTATATTTACTGATTATACAGCCAGTAAAAATTTTATTTACAACATATGTGCAGAGTTCCGCAAAACTCGTGCATTTTTTGTCTTGGTGATAAAAACTACATTTTATTCCGAAGTAAATTACTACAGTTTACTTATAAATAATTCATTTTTTTACATTTGTTTTATAAATTATATTCTTTAAATGACACGATTTTAGGCTTCAGAAAACCAGGCTTTAGTTATGGCATTTTCCATTGCACTTCTTAAAGTAACAGTCTCTGATTCTCGAATTTTATATTCTTTTTGCGTTCTTAAATTGTTCTTAGATTTTTCACAAGTACTTTTATTAAATCATCTCCCCTACGGAACAACGTAGGGACTGTCGAATCCTGTGAATATGGAAGTCATTTAAAATCAGAAAATCTGCTGAAAAAACGCTCGCCTAACAATCCTCTAAAAGCGGCATATTTTACGGCGGGGTGTGCAGTTGTTCGCTGTTGTTTACATTACATTTCCTTTAATAACTGACCTTTGACCATTTTCAATCATTTGTTGATAGCGCTCTGCAGTTTGCGTAACGGAAACATCTTCTTCGTCTTCGAAAAAATAAGCACCTATCCATTTTGCTTAGGTAGCACGAAACCATACTGTACATATTATTGGATGAAATTCACGCTGATGAACGGTTCTTGGATTTTCAATTGCTAATATTCAGAAGTTTTGCTTATTCACGCACCCATTCAGATGAAAATGAACTGAGTCTCTCATTATCAGTTCATGAATATACTCATTATGTCCTCTGGAAATTTGCTGAATGTAACAAACATAAGCTAAGCCAGATTGTTAATATGTCGGTTGCAATGTCTATTCCCTTTGAATGTTTTATGAAATCATGTGCAATTCTCTCAGAATTCTTTTAAGTGATCTTCTGGATATCCTAATCTGAGTGGTTCGTCTTCGAGTTGAAGTGTCTAAATTCACTGCAATGCTGTTCTCTACCAGTGCAACATTATCAGCAGTACGTGCATTGTCTGCCAGTTCGTGGAAAATGACTGAATGTGCCGAAAACGGTCATAAGACGATCAACTGTGTTCTGATTGGGAGCTTGTCTGGAACAATGCTTGTGTCGACTTAAGTTTTTAGCTCCGTGGCAAATGCTATTGTAATCTGTTGTTTTTAGATTACAATTGTGATTGTTCAAGTTTAACTTTTACTAATAATTTTAAGGCATACACATTATTTTTAAAGATTTAAAACCATATAGTTTCTACCTTGAATAAATGTTAACAATTTTTACGAAAAACTTACATTTTCACATTGCTATACAGGAGCAAAGTTATTCAGATCGGATTTTAATATTTTATAATTAAATTTTAAATAAAATATATTGGTACACATTTGCTGTAATTTGAATATTATAGTTTAATTAGACCTGCCAAATATTTTATTGGAACCTTTCTCATTATATCACGTCTTTTTCCTAGCAAGGCTACTATATGTGTTTACCCTTTTATGAGAGATATGCTTCCCCTTTACTTTAATAAATCAGATGGGTTTATACAGTTAAAATTCTAATGGTATCAGTGGCAATTAATCAATTTTCAGCATATCAATTTAATTAATAGTAATGGCCGATATTTTTCAATAATAACGTGTTATTTGATAGAGATAAGCTGAAACAGGTAGTTCAGCGTCCTGTAAACTATAAATTTATAAAATAATATTTATAAGAACATGCCATTTTTTTAGATATCTATATTTTGAGAGTTTCCCCTGCTTATTGATATTTCATTGTTTCTTATGATGCACACATACTGTATGTATTTCTACTTTGTTTTCCTGTTTTTTTTATATCTGGACTTTGAACATACAAATAGCAACGTTGCCTGTTATACTTATACTTATAAGAGCTACACTTATATTTAATTGATATTTATTTTCACAATTTTTAAAAGATTGTCCTTCAATTTATTTTACCAAATCGGGTCGGTTTATAAGTAAAACTTCTAATACTATCAGCGTCTTCCGGCATTAAAATAAATGAATAATATCTACACTACAAAACACCGTCCATTTTTCAATGAAAACAGTGAAAAAAGACGATCATGGAACGTCCAGAAATAATTCGTAATTTTATGAAAATATACTGGAGAAATTATATTTATATTTACAAAATAAACGTATCTACTTTTTCGAATGTTTCATTAGTACTTACTCTTTTTATACCAAATTATCCTGTCCAGCACTGGACACATTAATCAGTAACTTTCCTGTTGAAAACATCTCTATTTAAGATATATTTATGTAGGAAGATACATTTAATCTGTAATATACACTTGATCATATATTATTCCTCCAAATTTTAAATTTTCGTACGTGGTTGATTTCTTACTGTGGCCTTTGAAACATATGTTGATAATAAGCTTTACAAGCGTGTACACAATACGTTTGCCCCTATCAAATGTGTTAATCGACGTGCTTGCTTAAATCTTCTTGAAAGCATGAGAAAACAGTATCCTCTAATAAACAATACATGACCTCCAATACTTGTTATTAGTAAACATGATCTCTAATCCTTGTGATTATTAAATCAACTGATTGGTTTATCGTTCGTCATCTAGCGTGGAACATGTATATCGATATATATGTATATCGATATATATGTATATATGTATATATATACATATATATATATATATATATATATATATATATATATAAATTCTTTAGAATGTGAAAGAGTATATAAAATTATTTCCACAGCCAGAAACGTTGCAGCTCGTAAGAACCATGAAACCCAAAAAATCGGAAGTCCAAGACTCGAGTTTCTTCCATATGTTGGCTAATCAATAAGACACATCGAAACTCAAGTTTCGAAATCCGACCCTCTTGCATTCGAATCACGCACTCTATCAACTGACGTCTAATTTTCTTTTATTTTCCCCCTCGCTGCTATTGTTTTTTTTTTATTATTTATTTACGGCTGGGAGTTGCTCATTTCCCTTACAAACTACCACTCTCCACCTGTTTCTGATATTCCAATAGCCGTTCTTACCTCGAGGACTTGGGGGTTTCTATTCCGAAAGCCGTTCGTAAAATGAAGAGTTTTAGATTCGGCAGCAGCAGTCGCAACAACAACAGCAACAACAACGGCAAAAACAACAACAGCAGCAGTACTTTAATATTTTGTGAGGGGGGCACACTTATAGCAGGCAACGCCAGTTGGTGTGTACTACTAGTAATGCACATGTTTTATGTTGTAAAACTTATTTATTTTATGTGTTGCATGCATCTTACAAAATATGGTGAAGAATGGCAATGTTTTATTTACCTGCATTTATTATTGTAGGGCCATAAGAAATGAGCGTTTTTTTTTTTGGCGCCTAAGCCATGCATTAAGGTTGATTTATATGAATATAAAATACATTAAACTATTAATAAATTTAGAAATTATTATTTTTATTCATGATAACACTTGATTTTTGTTGTATCCTTGTCTATTCTTAAATAAATTTGATATTTAATTGATTGGTCGCTGTGCCCATTAAGAAGTAACATAGCCTGTATGCCTGCTCTCAATGTTATACATTAAAAGAAATCACCCATGAAGAGTGTCGTACAACACAATTCGGTGAAAGATAAAATGGAGTAAAGTGAATTATAATTCGATATATTCAAATGGAAAAGTCAAAAAGCAGGAGTAATTATGATAATATTTAAAATCCAGATACATGAAAACACCCCCGAACAAAAAAGGTCGCGTAGCTGAAACAATAATGTAACTAAACAGAAAAATACAGTAATAAAGAATAACACGTATATATATATATATATATATATATATATATATATATATATATATATATATATGATGAAAATAATGGAAATAGTATTCCGACAAAATAGAGACAATAAAAAGGAACAAACCGTATTATGTGTTCATCAACGTTTCGTCTTTATTTCGAGACTTCCTCTGGACGAATGAGATTAAGAAACCAAAAAATATACCAGTACAAAATATTTGAAAATATTTCACGTGCACAGTGTGAGGCAGTTCTATTTCAGAGAAACGGAAAAATGATGTTGGAAATTCAAAAAATAACGGGGACGGCTGGCGCTGTTAAAGAGAAGGAAATTTTAGTGACGTCATATAGTCGTAAATGTAATTTTAAAACTATGAACGCAAGTCTATATTCTTATTGGGAAAAAAGATATATCTGTTGAAATTCAAATATAAGTGTGTAACAGAAATGAAATGAGTGTTTTTTTTATGTAATTTATTGATTGAGATTATGTGTTAATTATTACAGGGGGTGTTGAAAGGTGTGAGAAAGTTAACCTGTGTCCACAGTTAAATAATGTTCTTTTAATAAAAGTTTACTTATTTGTGACGCTATGTTATAGAAACCTCCACGTTGTTTAATAGTGCTTGAAATTGCGATAAGCGCAGATTCAAGAAGTCTCCGGCGCGGTTTATTTGAAATAAATTTAACTACTTTTGCTTGTTTAACGTCAAAGGTGTGGTTATGTTGCAATGAATGAGAGAATAATGCACTTAGAGAATTGCTATTTTTTATATCTCTGTTGTGTTCATTGAGCCTTTTTTCCAATTTTCGCTGAGTTTCACCAACGTATTCATGATGGGAATTATGGCACGGAATAGTATATATATATATATATATATATATATATATATATATATATATATATATATATATATATATATATATATATATATATATATATATATATGGGAGATGAAAGTAAAACAACAGAGTCAATTTTTCAAGACCGGACTCATCTGAATAATGCAAACCTAAACAAACTGTTTTGAAGCGTATATGTCACGATAGACAGCATCCCCCCGATTATACAATATTCCGACCTAAAAGATACACATATACAGAGGACTACCATCCTTTCTGCTGACAACTATAATCATTACTCTCATAGTCTCCCCCACCCCCATCAGGAGTAAAAAAGAAATAACAAACACTCTTTTTTGATATGATG
The DNA here is from genome assembly GCF_053919585.1 of Euprymna scolopes. Lineage (NCBI taxonomy): Eukaryota > Metazoa > Mollusca > Cephalopoda > Sepiida > Sepiolidae > Euprymna > Euprymna scolopes. The sequence goes on along the minus strand of NC_136487.1, from coordinate 166,235,732 downwards.
GAAAAATGCTTTCGGGATACATTTTGGTTTGAATTTAGAAAAGGAAAGAAAGATAAATAAATAAAAATAAAAAAATAAACAAATGAATTAACAAATAAAAAAAACAATAAAATAATTGTTTTTTCCCTTGTAAGTGGACTCTAAGAGGTCCCAGTATTCCTGAGGAGACATTTGGGTTTGTTGACCCCATTCAGTGGCTTCCTTACTGGCAATGCGGGACCAGAACACTGTCGTCTGTCTTGGATGTTGCTGTTGCTGCTTCTGCTGGCGTAGGGTTTGCGGTTTGCCCAGTGGGATGATAGCAAGCCAATCGGCGTGAGCTGTTGCCAATCTGCCGGTCCCTTCCTCTTTGTTCTTCTTCTTCTTCTTCTTTTTCTTGTGAGAGGGTTGCTGGCTCTTGGGTGCCGCGTGCTGTCGTCCAGCACTGATGGGGGTTGCCTCTGCTGAATTTTATGTTACCCGGATGTTGCTGGGTTTCTAACTTGGTTTCTCCCTTTCTAGAGGGGTAGCTAGTTGGGGCTTACTCTCTTGGGGAGCGTTGAAGCGGGCTGGATCTTGGGTCACCCCGCTGTGGAATTTTAAGGACGGTATCGCTCCGTGGTTAGTGCTTTAGTCTTTCTAGCTACTCCCTTCTCATCATTTTCTCCTTTTTCCGTGAGGTTGTCGTCCTCGTTGGGAGCTGGAGTGCTACATTTGGGTGATTGTGTTGTGGGCTGAGGAGCGGGGGTTGCCACTGGCTGTGGTCCGCCCGTAACGTCCATTGCCTCCTTGTTCCTTGATTTATCCTCCTCTTTTGCGGGATGGTTGCCCTCGTGGGGAGCTGGAGTGGAGGGTCGTATTTGGTTGACGAGGATTGAGGTGCAGAAGGTGACACATAATGTGGTCCATCTGAAACGTTCTACGTTCACTCGTCCGCCGTTGCCTTTTTCCCTTAGACGGGATGTGCCCCTCTTGGGGAGCAGGGTGTATACGGTTTTTCACCAGTTGGTGGCTTCATCAGGGTCGCCGCGGGCTGCGGCCTTACCCTACATTTCTCCTCTCCTTCTGGGTAGCTGGGAGTTGCTCCCTCCAACTAGGGGAGCAATGGGGTGCATCTGGGGTGGTATGTCCCCTATGCCCTGCATCGTGGAGTGGTTTCACTGACGCGGATCAAAATGTAGCGGGGAGAAAAGAAAAATAGGGGAAATGTGGGAGAGGGAGGAGCGGGATTAGAAGACTTGCGGGGACTTCGGGTCAGCAGCTCAAATCCCTCGTGAGGGGGAGAGCAGAAAAGGAAGACGCAGTAGGTGCTAGCGGTTCAGAGTGCCGCGTCGCAATTAAGAGAGAGGGGATCAACATCTCTACCATAAGAGGGGAGCAGAAACGAAACACCCGCCCTACCATGTCACTCTACCCACAAACAGCCCCAAGGGAGTAAGAAAGTGAACCTGGTCTTCTCAATCCACTATGACAGCAGCGAAGGAAGACAACGTTTTGGGCCTGGCTGGTCAGAGTGTTGCTCAGGCAATTAAGAGAGGAGAAAATAGACCATTTTAATCTCAGAGGAGAGGAAACGAAGTACCCAACAAACTAAAGCTAACTCGACCAGGTCGCGTCTACCAAAAAAAGTGTTGTTGGTCCCGAAAAACAGCAAACTCCCAAAGAAGGGATCGGTTAGGGTCCAGACGACCGCATAATGGCGTCGGTTCTGGAGGAGCAAAGAGGATCCTAACTCCCCCCAGAAAGGGGGTCGGCCCCACTAACAAAAGTTAATGTGTCACGAAAATGACAAAAGTAACATCTTCAACTTAACCCGGAGGTCAATTCGCGGAGCCTTTTTAAAAAAATTCAAAAATGGGGTAACTGGGAGGACGGATACTACACTTTGATCTTCTTTATATGATGTAGTTCGGGAAAATGAAAATTACAATCAAGATAATTCACTGTAAAATCAAAATAAATTAAAAGTAAAATTCCAATTTACGAAACAAATTTAGGCACAAGGCCCTATAAGAAGTGGCAGGGATGGTTGCAGGGTCTTTGTTACTAAAGTGAAAATGGAGTCTTTGGCGACTTTACTCTTGACTCGCAATATTTACCATTATACCCAATTCACTCTGTGGACTCTAAACTAACTAAATACACCCCCAGCGTTTTTGCAAGAAAGGATATATATATATATATATATATATATATATATATATATATATATATACAATTTCTGTATGTGTTTGTGTGTGTGCAATCTTTTTATTATTAAAATGTGTGTGTGGGTGTGTGTGTGTGGGTGTGCGTGCGTGAAAAAGTTCAATTCATTGGAAAATAAAAAGTTCTAGAATTTGGAAGTTTCGTGTTGAGAAGTGGGGAATCTAGAAAAAATATACCAAAAATAAAATTCCCAAGTGCATTGTTTGTAAGGTCCCTCTCTGAGCTAATCTACAAAGTTAGATCACTTACTGATTTTCCGGGGCACCAAAAACAAGCGGAAAGATGCCTAGTGGGGATTAGGAAGAATCCATATCGTGTATAGGGAGGAAAAATGAATAGATTGTCAAAATCAAAGAGGGGAAGATGCGGGGGGGGTAGGCGGACATCCTGGAGTAGAGATTGACCAGGGGGTGATAAAACAAAAAATATAGAGGGGTAGTGGTAGGGTAGCCTCGGAATGTTCTCCAGTGCCAAAAAACAAACAATAGGGGCGCAGGATATCATTTGTACCACCAGTTAAGAGTCTCTTCACTTTTTATTTGTCTAACCTAGCGGGATAGTCTCTCGCACCCAGTGCCGTGTGTGGCATGCTTATGGTTATAGCACAAATTCAAACTGTGCGCCTCGTCGGATGCACCAGCTAGCGTCATGGACCCACCTCTTGTCAAAGACCACTCGAGGCAACCTCTTCCATTCGCATCTGATATTTGCTTTAAGCAGATGTTTACAGTAGACGATCATATCCCGATCCGGAACCGATATCCCTTCGCCTGATTTGCTTGAGGCGCGTGATCCATATGACCATCCTCGCTACTGCTAGTATCGCTAGAAAAATAATTATTTTCTTCTCTAGGCAGCGGAAAATAAATGTTCTCCACAAAATATGACTCGTTCAATCCAAGCCAGCATTGATGCGAGCCGTTACCTCGTTGACGTACCCTAGGAGGATCTTGAGCCTGCTACAGCGGAAAAAAAGCATGACCGACTGTTTATCTCATGTCCTCGTCGCAGCGCAAGCAGTAGACCTGGGTTTCTTCATTGGGCAAGTTCAGTTTTTCAAGAAGAGGCAGTGCGTTTCGGACAAGTCGCCAGGTAAGGGAAAATTCCGAGTTTGTAAGAAAGCCCTGTCCCGGCGCCCAACTCCACTGGGAGCGGACCTCCACTAACGACATCCCCATCCGTTTCACTAGTGGTTCTGTTGTGCTACGCCCCACTAGCTCTCGATAAAACCTGTTCCTAGACTAGTCCTCGGCAACGCTCAAAGTGCGGACCGGCATTCAGCGTAGAATGTTTGTTCCACCTCGGTCTTCGCCGAGCTTCAACCGAGGAGTCGATTGTGAGATTGGAAAACGAGCTTCCAACCGCAGTAACCCATCGAACGTCTACGTACAACGAACGGCCCAGGAAGGCCAACCTCTCTGCGTTCTTGTGACATAGGAGGTCGGGCGTTTCCAAACCTTCCTCGCTCGGATATCGACCACGACCCTCTCTGCAAACATAGTGCTTACCCTCGTTCCACACGAGTGGGTTGAGGTGTTTCTGTAAGGTGTTTCGTTGTTTTGTAGAGAGGGCAAGTACAGACAGACGGTAAAGAATGAACGGAAAGACGTATTTAGCACACGCCTCCACCCGGCCCTTAAAAGAACAATTTCCTTCGAACCCAATCTTGCCAGAGGATTCCACCTTGGTCTCTACTTCCGACCAGTTTTTCATCAGCTGGAGACCCGGTCTGAACCACCCACCGAGGATCCGGGCTGGGCAAAAAAGTGTTACGGATAGACCGACCGACAGACCAACCGACCGACGGAGTGACTTATAGAGTCGCTTGCATGCGACTAAAAAGGGTGTTTTCTAAAAATATTTAAGCGGTCTAAAATTTTTGATCAGCAGTGTATATATATATAGAAACAGAGAGACAGACAGACAGACAGACAGGCAGGGAGAGATAGATAGAGAGATTAAAAATCCCATTATTTAATTTATTGTTTACTAACAGGCCGCTTGGCATTACACTATCGTAAAATACGTCTTAATATGATATTGATACTAATGCTGATTTCGTACTTGCTATATAAGACTGCAATAAACATATAGTAATCATTTAAAAACAAAACAAAATAAAAACGACTACCGAGAATCGAGTTCACAACTTTAAGCTTTCGATTTACTTTTTTCCGGTACATTAATGCGTAGACATGTTTGTTGCAATAATTGTCCTACTTTTGCAGTAATTATTCCCCGTTAAAACCCAAATATACACCGAATATATGTTATATGAATATGTATATCTGTAGACCAAAAACTGACGGACGAGTTTTATAGGCAAATTTTAAACACACACATACACACACACAAACCACAGACACACGAACACACACACCCACATACATATATATACATACATGTATATATATATATATATATATACATGTATATATATATATATATATATATATATATATATATATATATATACATACATACATACACGCGTACATGAATATATATGATGATTGTAACGTCTTGTCGGAGGAGTGCCACTCCCTCAGTCACTGAAAGTCCATGACCCCGAGGATGTCTTTTTTGTTTTAGTTAGTCCTGCCAGACATGACATTGAAGACGATCCTTGGCATATATATATATATATATATATATATATATATATATATATATATATATATATATATATATCGTGTCCGAGTAAGACTGTCCTCCGTTGTGGCTTCTGTGGGTCCTCAGGTGAGCATAGAGCCCAATCCTAGAACCAATTTGTCTTGTGAAATGTGGGCAGATAAAGTAGTGTGGTAGGGTGGGGTTGGGTGTGTCTGGTTGATAGCACGGACAAACATCTTCCCTATAGGGTTCGGAGTATGTACAGAACTGACGGGCGACTTTTTAACATCAACAGATTTAGGGCCAAAGGTCGAACGAACACCATACCCATTATGGAGCTACAGTATGAAGACGATAACACCCTTGTAGCCCTCTCAGAAGGGGACCTACAGTGTACACTGGTTGCCTTCACGAGGGCGTACAAACAGCTAGGACTTACAATTAATATAAAAAAAACCAAATCCTCCATCAATCACCACCAAACAGTACTCCGGTCTCACCCCCAAACATCTCCATCGACAACGCTAGTCTGGAAAATGTGGACCACTTCCTATACCGAGGCAGCATCCTATCATCAAAAGCCAACATAGATGATGAAATACAACACCGTCTCAGCTGTGCCAGTGGGGCTTTCTCAAGGCTAAGGAAGAGAGTATTGGAGAACCGTGACCTTCTGGCAAAGACCAAAATCATGGTATATAAAGCTGTCTTGCTGCCCACTCTTCTCTATGGATCGGATACCTGGACCACATACAGGAGACACGTAAAAACCCTGGAGACGTACCACCAAAGATGCCTCCGAAAAATCCTCAGAATTAGTTGGAAGGACCGACGCACCAACACCAGCGTCCTGAGTGAGGCTGGCATTCCGACTATCACCGCTACTGTTGCTCAACGCCAGCTCAGGTTGACTGGTCATGTTGTCCGAATGCCGGATCCCCGCCTCCCCAAACAGATTTCCTACTCTAAGCTTGTTGAGGGAAAGCGTGCCCAGGGTGGCATTAAGATGAGGTATAAGGGCAATATCAAAGCAAATCTAAAGCGGTTTCACATGGGCCTTGAGACATGGGAGGACGTGGCTGGGAGCAGGTTGGCATGGAGGAGCGCTGTACACGAAGGTGCTGCGCTTTATAGTAGTGACCTAAATTAAGTTGCTGATGATAAACGCAAGCACAGAAAGGGCAGATTATATACACAAGACATAAATAAATAAAAATATATTCACACACACATATATACATACATATAATATATATATATATATATATATACATACATATACCAGTACATATATTAACATACATACATACACATACATTTGTTTACATGAATATATATAGAATGAGATAAACACGCATACATAAATATATATGTGTACACACACAAACATATATATATATATATATATATATATATATATATATATATATATATGACAGAGATTAGCATTTTACGCAAATATTGCGCAGTTGTAAATCCTGTAGACTATATGTATGAATATACACATGCAATGGTTAATGGTCATTTTAAAGGGACATCGAAAAGACAAAAAACAATATTAATTAAATTGAATGTTGTAAAGAATATGTAAATTAGCTAGATCTTTTGTGGATCAGTGCAATTCTAGGAGTCATACATCACGACGTTGTATATTCTTTCTTATTAAAGAGAAAATCAAGGTAATATAATACTAGTTAATATAAAAAATAATATTATAATAATAAATACAATTTTAAAATACTAATATAATGAGAAATCCAAAAATTCATGAGTACACAGGTACATTTAAGCCGTTTATCCTCTTAAACCGCGATTCATTGATATATGTATACACATACACACACACACACATATATATATATATGTGTATATATATATATATATATATATTTAGAATTATTTCCACAGTCAAGCAATGTCGTAGCCCACAAGAGCCATAACAGCCAACGGATGGAAGTCCACGACTCGAGTTTCACCCCCATTTGCGTTCATTTGCGCTCATCCGTTGCACATATTTGCACCGGGATTAGAAACCCGATCCTCTTGCATGCGAGCCAAACACTTTGTCAACAGAAAACGCCCCGCACACAGGTAATTGCCATATATTTATAGATGCAAATAAATCATGTCATTATAACATTTTTCTATGTGTTACATTTTTTAAAGCTTTACACACTAGACACTTGTGAGAATTGTGAATGCTGTTATTTTCAATAAAAACGACAATTATGGTTACCTTTGTCATGCAATTACATTTTAATAAAATGTATAAATAATTAACTTCCTCGCGTAGACCTTGAGAACACTAGCCTATTGGAGATAACTACGTGTCATACTATTTACAAATAACTCATGATTTGGTGGCGCGAACTGAAAAGCCCTAAAATCTTATGATTACACCTCCAATCTTATACTATTAGGAAATCTACGTCTAAATAACAGTGTGCTATACATTGGCTACTGATTTATTACCTTTTTGGGGAGTTTAATTTAATCTATTTCCATCTAAGGCAACACATCCCTATTGGATATGGTACTAATTTTATTCTTCAAATTTTTTTTTATTTTGTCTTTATACAACAAATCATTGATCGATTATCAACAATGTGATCTTTACTATTTTCATTCAATCATTGATTAAATTTTTAAAAAATTGATTTACCGGCTAATTACTCTATTTATTTATTCTTGTATAAGTTATCTTGTTCGAATACGTTTTATATTTGGCATGAATATATTTATTTATATTCGAATATAAATGTGTAAAATGTGTGCTCACAAATGGTCAATTTTTCGAATTAATCATCCAAAGAAAAGTGTTTATCTTTATAATTAACATCGGTTTTGTATCTTTTATTTGTTTAATAACTTTTTAAAATGTTCATTGAATGAATAAAATATATCCTCATAATTATATTTGCTATTCTTACTTTAAGGAAAATTATGTTGATGGTTGTTGCTACTCAACGAGTAGTTGCGGAAAACAATTCATGACAAGGGGATATAGACACCAGCTAATATAAGCACCCACCGAAAAATTAGCGATAAACCACGTCTCATCTGTTAGAATATAAGGGTAAAAAGGTGAAATTCCCCTGTATTACTTTAATCTGGAGACGGATTTTATCCTGATATATAGTAAAGCGTGCTATAAAGTATACCACTGCAGAAGTGGTAAGAATACTATATATTAAGACGTTGTATGCGACGTGTATGGATAGATGCATATAGAGATACTTTCTGGAGCATTAGATCAATCTTTATATTTTTCCAGTTATTTAGGCAATGAAATTTATACGGGCTTTCTACTTCATGTACGTGGTTAAAGGCAGTCTTAATTATTTGTCATAGTAGAGTACTTTCTCACAGCAATAACATTTAATTACAACGAGAGGTAAACGGGGATACATGTATTGGTTGTAAATCGATTGAAGGTTAGTTTTGCATTAAAGGTGTATATGCCTGCTAACTTTATTGCACAATCGACTCAAAGTGGGATAAAAGAACAAAAAATGTAAAACCCTGGATTTTCTCTGTCTTTGATATTCTCCACCAGATTAGAGTATCATGTGCTGAAATTCCAACTAATGACGGTTGAATTAACCTGGATGATATTTAATAAGAATCAGGAAGAAAGGGGGGTCAGGAATATATCCCTGTGGAGGGTCAATCATATTATAAATTTTGGATTTCTATCCATCAAATCTTACCATAATTGTAGCTGAAAATCTTGTAAAGTAGACATTTATACATGACTCTATCAAGTATTTAAGATATGTCAAGAGCTATTACATAGGCACTAAGTATCCGTTAATACATATACCGATCTTTTGATATTACCGTTTGTGGATCTTTCAGAACAAAAAAATTGCATTGTCTGTTGCTGTAGAAGTTGTTTTTTTTCTGACGATGTTGGCAACTTTCTCTTAAAGATTTATTCAAGCAACTTATACCACGAAATGCTTGTTTGACTTTAATGAAGAGAACCTATCCCCCGTATAATTAAATAATGGGACGACCGCCGATAATTTGGAAAGTGTAAAAGACAGATGATTTTAATGCAATTTTTACACTACTAGCTAAGGGTAGATACTAGTTCCGGTAGTAGTATTCGATTACATTTCGACTGCGTTCACTCCCCGTGAGTTTGCTGAAATCAAGATACTTGCTGAGTCTGGAAACATTTCAAACAGATACAAAGGCGTTTCGTAAAGTATTTTCATTATTGAAAGGAAATTCAGTTGGAAGGCAGCAATTATCACACAGGGTGAAATTTTATGCGACAGTTTTAGTGAAGTTGGCTTCATCGGTAGGGACATAATGTCCTCAGGCCGGTTAATTAAGGTGTTGAGGGAAGATTGACTCTGTTAAGAATTCCGTTTTCAGGTGCACAACTGGCGAGAATATAGCCTTTGGTAAGTCACTTTAGATGCTACATTAAGTCTTAGAGAACGGGTTGAGTTGTTTAATAAAGTTTCTACAGTGTGGCTTTTATTTCTATACTTATGTTTAAGTTAAAGCAATTGAAATAGTATTTTCGAAGTGATATATCAGATGCACATGTAAGGTTCTACCACGGTTTCAAATGCTATTTAATTAAATATTCATGTAGCATATACACTCGTCTTTGCAACCTTTGAATGATTTGGAGAAACGTTGATTTGACATTATATCTGATATCAATAAAAGTAAATGCTCCATTCGGTAAAAACATTAGCGATAAACAGTTTGAAATGTAAGGGATGTTGACTTGTTGTATTTACGTTTATTTACACATGCGTGATCAGACGGAGCAAGATAGGGGTAATATAAATATCGGCACAGTTGAGAAAAGATGGTCAGAAGAAGACCAAGGAAGCTTGCTAATTATTCATCAGCCTGAGTAGGTTTTGATATGGAATTTGACCACTTCAGATTATAATAAAATGTAAATACATTGAACATATTTCTCATTAACATAATTCAACAATGTAATACTGAGGTTAGAAATGTTTCTTTAAAATAACACGTTAATAAACGGCAGTCACTTATGTACTTCCTCAGTTTTCAAATATTGATGTTTTCTTTGTAACACGTTGCCTACACTATTTTACGTCCCAATGCAAAGATAGATGTATATAAACGTCAATAATGGTATTTTTTCACAAATAGGCACGCTCGACAACGCTATTAAACCAATGTCCAGCTCAAATAAACATAAGTATATAGACGCTAGAAATAATTGTAAGAGAGTGATAGAGACAACTAATACAGATTACTCTGAAACCACCAGAAAACGCATCGAAGCACAGCAATTAGGAACCAGTGATGTTTGGAAAATCTACAACAGCGTAGTTAATAATGGACAGTCAAATATTTCCCCACTATCAAACAATCATGAGGTTGCTTGCACGGCAACTGACAAGGCTAATCTGTTTGCCAGTCGGTTTGCCTCAAACTCCACACTGAACCCGGTACACCACTCCCTCCTTGATTTTCTTCTGCGGAAAAACCGCCACACTAGACGATCTGAAAATCACCCCTTCTCAGGTACATGCTATTATAAAAAACCTAGACACATCAAAAGCATGTGCACCTGATCTCATCCCGGCTGTGCTATTAAAAAAATGCTCTGCCGAGGTTGCTCCAGTTCTGTCCAAACTTTACAATAAATGCCTACCCGAATCTTGTTTTCCCGACTGCTGGATAACCGCTTCTGTGGTACCAGTCTTGAAGAATTCTGGTGAAAGAACTGACCCACTAACTTATCGCCCCATTAGCCTCCTCCCGCTTTTCACCCAAATATTTGAGTCCTTAGTTAAGCAAGCCCTAGTCCAGCACCTAACAACTGATAAACTCCTGACTAACAAACAATATGGATTCAGGCAAGCCCGTTCAACAGCAGATATCTTAATTGTAGTTTCTGAACGTATATACCGTTCATTGGAAAAATCAGGGGAGGGTAGAGCGGTAGCCCTTGATATATCTAAGGCTTTTGACAGGGTATGGCACGATGGTCTTCTAAGGAAAATTAGATCATATGGAATCACTGGAAGAATTCATAATGTAATTAAATTCCTCTTAAGTAAGAGAAAAACTCCAAGTTGTCCTCGGCGGTCGTACATCTAAACAATATGCCATAAATGCGGGAGTACCTCAGGGGTCTATCCTTATCATTGGACCTCTATTATTCCTTATATTCATTAATGACACCCTGATACAATTCTTTCGGAGATGGGTATATTTGCTGATGACACCACTCTATATAACAGATATGAGGGGAAAACAAATGAACACATATCTAAGGAAATGCCAGAAACACCAGAGGATGATCTCCAATGTGTAGTGGAATGGGGACAAAAATGGATGGTCACATTCAATGCTGCTAAAACTATGCTTGTTTCCTTCAATAACTACAAAAAACCTTCTCTACCACCAATAGCAATGGGCAAGAACACATTGCCTGAAAGTACTTCTTTTAAACTCCTCGGCCTAACGTTTACAGGGAATATGAACTGGAATAGATACATTGAGATGCTGCTGCAACGAAAGTTGGCTCCCTCTATGTGCTAGAAAACTACTTACGCCTGACAGTATCCTATACCTCTATAAGGCCACAATTCGCGCATGAATGGAGTACTGGTGTCACTTCTGTAATATAAACAAACATCTTTCTACTCATCTCCCTTTATAATGCCCCTGCTAATCAAGTCCCTGATAGTAGCCCCTGCTTCAAAGTGGCACTGTGCCTTGTTTGGGGTGAAAATTGAATGAAAAAACAAATTCATGACTTTTCTATGTTTCCCTAGCAGTTGTAATTTATTAATACGAAGAGTTTCTTCTCCACAAAAACTATAAAGGTCGTGAAGCAATCATTATCTGTATTTTATAAGAAAATGTTCTTGCTTATACTATGAGGTGAAAAATATAGCAGAGCTAAAAAATACAATAAATGCAGACTAAATACTAATGTTAAAATAACAGAAGCCTGTTCTGTAAGTGATTAAATACGAAATAGAATAGACAAGGATTCGAACTTGCGAAGCTAGATTTGGAATTGAGAATTCCAATCATAATTTAAAATAAATACAGATTATTATTGAAAATAAGTAATGTGTAGTCGCAATTGTTTAGCTCACACAAAATTGGTAGATATCTGTTTATTGAAAAAGGAATCTAATGATGAAATTTGTTTCTGTGAAAATTAAAATAAGGAATGTAATCGCAATTTTAATTGAGAAACCTATTTTGTAAAGAGGTTACTGGAAAAATAGGGTACTGAACTCGTGGGGTCATATCAGTGTGGGATGGTTTGCAATGTGACGCATGTCATGGCAACGACATCGATGCGCACATGTTCAATAATGCGATGATCTGAAGAGTTCTCAATATAGGTAGAGTTTTAGATACAGTCTGGGAGAAAGAAAGGAGAAGATCCGAGACAGAAAGGCCAGAGACAACTGCTGACACCAAACCTTGGAAGCGCAGTTTACAGAAGAAATGCCATGTAAAGAAACTTTGAATTCCTCGAGCAAAATCAGGACCGGTCATGAAATAAAGGATGTCATCATGTGTTTTTTTGTATCTGCGTCGGCGTGTTGCTATTCAATAGAAAAGGTATTATCTATTCATGTTATAAGAACCTTGATAAAACCATCATCTAAAAAAAAATACGTGTTAGAAACTATATGTGTCCACGTATAAATGTTATAGAACCACTCCCGTTCACACAAATGTCAAAAGTATTAATGTCAAACCCTCTGCCTATCTATCTATATATCACACCTCCTCTCATTGTGTATTACATGACCTTGGCTACTATATCTATATACAAACTGTCAGCTCTCTTTATATATACCTGTCAATATCTCACCCATGTCTACAATATGAACAATCCTAAGACTGTCTCCATATCTCTTCAATATCTCTTTATATATAAGACCTGGCTCTATCTCTACAAACAAGAACACTAAATAAGATCTCACGTAACATATGCACATATTTGGAACCTCTTTAAAATACCACACATTACATAACACTAAGATGGAATATTGATTATTTCTCAGATTCCAGATTGTTTAGTGTAAAAGCCTAAAGAGTTATTTTATTCAAAGAAGAACATAAGAACGTTTAACCGGTCAACGGAGTAAAATATATAAGATTAAATATGGATTATTCTTTTATAGACCGTCTATTTCGTGACCTTTCAATATCGACTCAGAGATTTAACGCCTTTCTTTACATGTTATCAATTTGACTCACATTGCTTTATGTTTGTGAATTTCTTGTACAAGAATGTATATAACTGTTTCTATAGTTTTGTTGTTGTAAGATTTCACTCAATGTTTATTTTTTATCTTATATAGAAAAAACTTTCAACTGTATTATGTAATTACGACAGTCACAAACATAATATTATTCTGTTATCTTATTGTTCTTATTCTATGTTGTGTAAGCTTTTCTAGTTTCAACATGTTTTGAGCGTAACTATACATCGGTGTTTATCGTGATACTCTCCATTGAAGATTCCCGAAAGGATGAAACACTAGTGTCTGTACGTATTTAATTATTTAGTAAATAATTACTTATATATATATATATATATATATATATATATATATATATATATATATATATATATATATATATATATCAGTTACCTAGAGGCACGAGTTTCACGGTTCGCTCGATCGTCAGTATAGATTGACTGTGACGATTTCATACCATATCTGCAAGGGTCAATTACGTTAACCGTTACGCCACAAAGTCCTCGATAACTTTATCACGTCTTTTTAGCGCTGATAAACTTATGTCGATTTTTGTTGCTGATTATTAACGATAATAACGTGATTAGTGTATCCATCCTCAGAGATCTAGGGCATTATTTTTTTAACTAAAAAGGAAGTATTGTAAAAAACGTGTTTCACAGTTCTACCGATCGTCGGTGTAGCTTGATTATTTTGGGGATTCAAACATTACATAATCCTGTTACTATAATACTTATGCCATGAAGTCTTAATGGAGTTTCGTGTTATTTTCATCACTTATACACTTGTGTCAAATGTTGGTTGTTGATTTTTTATTATGCTTAAAAATTCAACAACAATAAATCGACATGAATATAAGTTGATATGGATAAATGTGTATACACATACACACACACACACACACACACACACATATATATATATATACATATATATTTGTGTATACACACATATCTATATTTATCTACATAAATAAATATATATATATATATATATATATATATATATATATATATATATATAGTCTAAAGAAGCTTTGAATAAAAACATGCAAAATTAACAAAAATAAAGGCTGCAATTTAAATTCCCGGATGGAAAAAATATATTAACTTTAACCTATCGCAGACTTAGCACCTACACACTCCGACTTATAAAATGTTTATAATAAACAAAGAGAATTCATTAATATAAGGAAGAAAAACAACTTTATTAAAATTATAAAATAGAAATAGACTTAGCATTTGCATAAGCCGATTTCGCAAAAATATTCAATTTTAAAACAGAATTTAACTACATAATGATGAAACGCGAACACCTGAATTAAAATGTCGTAAATAGAAAGCGGGGGTCCTCAGCTGCAAACAATGCAGCTCTTTCGGGGATTTAAAACAGGACAGCTGTTTAATACATAGCTCTGCAGTGGATAATACCATTTCCCCAATTAATAAAATGTAAAATAATACGGTTACTATGTTTACTAATATATGAAACACTTTTTATGAATTAAATAATAAAATACAAAAAGAAAAATATTAATAAATAGGCTTAGGATTGCAAGGTCCATTCTACGACATGCCAACTAGCATATAGCAACAATATATATATATATATATATATATATATATATATATATATATATTGTAGGTTAAAAAATGTATACAGCGATTAAGCTACATTGAATTTTCTGCGTTTACCCCAGTCTAGGATTCTTCAGACTTATGCGCGAATTCTGTGGCTGTTTGTTGTTTTTATATGCGCATCTTCTATTGGAATTTTTGTTAGCCAATCATTTTTCTAGTGTCCACTGCGCCCTTCCTATCACCGAATGAGAATGCATTTATCGGACAAAGGCTTGTTTGACCTCTAGTTGACATGTTCCTTTGGGTGTGCTATATTTAACCTGGATATTTAACTTCTTGATCTGTTTTAAATCTAGGTTAGTGTGTTTTTTATTAATGTTAATTCATATATAAATATATATATATATATATGGATATATATATATGTGTGTGTGCACACATATATATGCATATATATATATATATATATATATATATAAACACATACATGTGATCGTTTATGCATATTCATGTTTGTAATTGTCTGTATTTTTGAGATGAGTTGTTTTCATTGATTGAGATTTTCGGACTGACTTCCTCATCTTGGTTGTTATTGTCACAACGTTTCGGCCGTTTTGCCCTCCGGCCTTCGTCAGATGAACGGTTTGTTAGGAGTCTCGAACCCAACCCTTTATTATTATTACGGGGGTACCGTGTTCGGACTCCAGCTAGGCTTTGGGACAGAGTTGCTGATTCTCTGTTTTTCAATGTTACTTTTTCACTGCCTTCGTTCAGGATTGAACTCAGCACCTTTGGGTAACTGTAAACTTTGATACAACGTCTAGGACCACTCGGCCATATGTCACTAGTCCTAGTTCACCTGACGAAGGCCGGAGGGCAAAACGGCCGAAACGTTGTGACAATAACAACCAAGATGAGGAAGTCAGTCCGACAATCTCAATCAATATTCATGTTTATTTAATTTATTTATTTGTTTATTTTCTATTGTTTTGTTAGTTTTAAAACTATTTTGTATCGATATCCTAAAGTAAATGTTATCTTATGAACACAATTGTTTGCTATTTCTTTCTACAATTTGATAGATGTTGGTGTTCTTTAACGTAAAGGATAGCACATTTTTAATGAAGGCATAATCAACATGGGTCGTCTAGGCCCCTACACTTGGTAGCTTATCTTATTATTTTCCCTTCGACTACCGGCGAATGTCCGCTTTCCTTGAGTTCCCAGTATTTATTCGCTAGTGTTGTTTTCGTGCAGTGATTTTTTTTATTGTTAAATGTACTTTTGTGGTCATAGTATCGAGTTTTGAAATCTAAGGAAGTCATACCTACGTAATAGTTCTTGTTATTCGGGTTTTATTTCGGAAATATTGGGTACTGGTGAATTACGCTTTTGGTTATACATTTATTTGGAAGTAGCTAAAGTGTGCGGTGTCTACAGTTGCATTTATCTTGTTCGTTATTAGTATTTTTATTTATAGTATGGTTGTTCTTGTCCGAGGTTGGTTTATTATTATTATTATTATTATTATTATTATTATTATTATTATTATTATTATTATTATTATTATATTTAGTATTATTATTATTATTATTATTATTATTATTTCTGCTAGTGTCCGTTTTATTTGTGTCATGGCGTCTACTTTTTTATGGTTTATTTTATTGTTTTTCCATTGTTTTTATTAAATATTTTGTTATTATATGCTTTAATTATCATCTCTAAATTTTCGCACGCACTGTAAGATAAGTGTAAGACAATTTTGTGTAAGGTGTTGGTTGGGGGAAAGTGTTTTTCAATAAGATGGAGAAATTTCTTGCCAAGTTTTGTTTTTAACTTTTGATTGTATGGAGCCGTATACCAAATTATAGTTATTTTTCTTCTATTTTAATGTTATTATAGTAATTGTTGGGGCGTTGCTTGCATTTTATATCGATATTTTTGTATCCACTATTTTTTAGGGCTGTTTCATAGATATTTATTGACCAGTTTAATGCATTTTCATCATTTAAGTTATTACTGAGCCTACTTACGATCGAGTTAGGAATGTGTTTTATAATTGATGGTGGGTGATTGGACTTAGGGTTTACATATATTGAAGTAGCGTTATCTTTTAAGTAGTTTCCATTTGTATTTTTATTTAAATTTAACGTTACGTCCACGAAGTTTGTTATTTTTATGTTATCTGATACGTCTGCTTTTAGGCCTATTTTTTCCATTTCCTTGTTTATGATTTTCTTAAAGTTATCTCCCTAGACTTTGTTTGAGTTTTTTTTTTATTATAACTAGTCCGTCATCTCTATATAGGCCAATATCCGTAGTATAAAATATGCTTGGGAGGGTATATAGAATGAATAATCCCACAATTTCTGATGCCTCTGCAGACTCCCTGGCACGCATCGCCAAATCAAACGATTTTTTCATTTTAGTTTTTTATCCATTGGTTATTGTTATTTATTAGAACTGATGTTCTACCTTTTTTAATGATGTTGATTTCTTCCGAGGATATATTAGTGTATGCCTCGGACAATTCTATGGCAATGTTAAAAAGTTCTTCGGATATCGAGGGATAAAAGTCTATGATGTCAAATTTATAAACGTACATTTATCTTTGTTTTCTATATTTTTAAACCAGGTGATTGCTTCGGCAGTATTTGCCCACTAGTTTAATTCTAGGTCTTGTTTGATTTGTTTGTTTACTCTGGAAGTATTGTTTTACCAATTCTACCTATTTCTGGTTTAGTTAGGTTTATCACGTTGGGACTGGGAGTATTATATAAGTCCTATTTTTGGTCTTTAAGCAGAATGTATGCCTGTCTAGGTGTCAATTTGCCAACTTTATCGCTAATTTTTAATTCATCGGTAATTTGTTTACTTTCAGTATTTATTATATCTATGTAGTCGCATTTGTTTGTGTCTAGTTTTTTTTGTAGTTTTTGTAATGTTTTCTGTTATTAGAGCGTTATATTTTTGTTTATCTATTTTATTAAAGTGTCTAGTTTTATCTGCCTTTACAAGTTGTTTATTTTTCTAATGATTTTGTGTAGTTTCTGTTGGAAATTGCTAGGTTGATTGTGTAATTCTAAGTGTTTAATTACGTTTAAAAGTTCATTTTCGAAGTGTATCCAAAGGTCTACTGTTTTCGCATTTTAAAGTTTTAAAACCATAGGATACTATTTTATTTATGTTTTCATTTTTAAGGAAGAAATTTGCTCGCCATCACATTCGGCGTATTAGTTTATCTGTTTTTTGGATTAATTTAATAATATATATATATATATATATATATATATATATATATATATAAATGTATGTATAGATATAAAGACTTAAATATATATATATATATATATATATATATATATATATATATATATACATAAAGCCTTAAATATATATTGCATATTAAATATATTTTTCATTAATGAATTCGTCGATTATCTGTAAATCTATATGATATAAATGCACATGAATTTTTAGGCCCATCTACATATACCATGTGAAATTAAAAAAATAAAATGCGGTTTACTTCTACGCAAGTACTATTTCAGATTGAATAAGGTATACACCATAAATAAGCTTGAGGAAAAATCTACAAACCTGAACCAATTACTGTTGGAATTAGAAAATAATTTCCCCTTTCCGTAGTATTTGGCGGCAAATTGTCTACGCTCCAATAAGTTATGTGTCGTTTTTATTTGATCAAATCCTAAACGATTTACCGGCTGATTTTTTGACTTGTAATGTAATTCAAGTACGTTGAGATATATCACCACACTTCCTACTTGATATACAGCTTGAATGTTAAATGTATTTCAATCGATTAACTATAAATGTCAAGATAGACTTTTCCTGTTGTATATTTTATGTCTTTCTCTTTGTAATCTATTTCCAATTGGCTAGAATAATTACGCAGGGATATGTCGCAAGTTTAACGACGCTGAGACTAAAACAGCGGATTTGAAATGTTATTTTCGTTAAATAAAATTGGAAACATTTATAAAAATGTACAACCAGCCATCGCAAGATATTCGGTTACGGAAAGCCATGCTGACGTTCATCCCATATACAAATAAAACGCCAACATCATGTTAGTAGAATCTATCATAATAGAAAACTAAAAAATCTACTTAGAACAAAAACAGGAAAATAAAAGTAGTTATTTCGTTTTGTACTTTTTATTTACAAAACATCAACGTAATTAATTTATTTCCTCTATGCATCTATATATATAATACTTGTAAACTGATATTATTTAAATTTACTTCCTTTTTTTTTGTTCTTTATTTATATACTTACAGAATCAACCGGCATTGCAAGGTTGTTCGATTTCTGTGAATACTCCTTCGACAGATAATTATCTTATTGATTAAACGAAAAAGTACTTACTAAAATCTTCTTTTTCGACATCTTAAAAGAGGTGAGAACAGTTGGTGAATTATCCATCGCGCCCCTTCCTATCAGTCAATAAGCATGCATTTTATCGAACAAAGGATCTGTTTTAGAACAAGGTAAGTGGTTTAAGGTAGACATTTTCCTTTTTTTAATTGTTTTATATATATAAATTTACCTATGTGTACACACGTACATGCACATACATATATACATATATATATATGTGCATATATGTGTGGACGTTTATATATATTCATGTTTATTTAATTTATTTATTTGTTTGCTTTCTATTGTTATTGTTAGTTTTCAAGCTATTTTGTATCGCTATCCTAGATTGAGTTTTTTTTTGTGAACACAGTTGTTTGCTATTTCTCGTCTACAGTTTAATAGATTTTGGGGTTCTTTAAAGTACAGGATAGCACATTTTTCATGGAGGCATAATTTACATGGGTCGTCTAAATGTCTGCACGTGGTAGCTTGTCTTATTATTTTCCATTCGACTACCGGCGAATGTCCGCTTTCTTTGAGTTCCCATTCGCTAGTGTTGTTTTTATACGGCGTTTTTTTATTTTTGAATATACTTTTGTGGTCATAGTATCAGGTTTTGAAATCTAAGGGAGTCATGCCTACGTAATATTTGTTTGTTATTCGTGTCTTCTTTCGCAAATATTGTTGCTTGGTAAACTACGCTTTTTGTTAGACATTTATTTTGGACTGGACAAAGTGTGCGGTGTCTACAGTTGCATTTACCTTGTTCGTTATTAGTATTTTTATTCATGGTATGGTTCTTCTTGTCCGGGTTTGTTTGGTATTATTATTATTATTATTATTATTATTATTATTATTATTATTATTATTATTATTATTATTATTATACTTGTTATCATTATTATTATTATCATTATTATTATCATTATTATTATTATTATTATTTCTGCTAGTGTTGGTTTTATTTTTGTCATGGTGTCTACTTTTTATCGTGTATTTTATTGTTGTTTTCATTATTTTCATTTAGTATTTTGTTATTATGTGTTTTAATTATCATCTCTAAATTTTCGCAACAGTTGTAAGGTAACTTCAAGGTATTTTTATTGAAGATTTTGTGTAAGGGGTCGTCTACCTTAATCCACTGAGCTAGTTCCAAAACAGATCCTTTGTTCGATAAAATGCATGCCCATGGGCTGATAGGAAGGGACTCGGTGGATACTAGAAAGCTGATTGGCTAACTAAAACTCCTCAACATATATAACAACAACAAAAAAACACAGAATTCGCGCATAAGCCTGACAAATCCTATAGTGGATGAAACGCAGAATATTCAATGTAGCTTATCGTCATATATATTTTATAAATTACTATTTATTTATATATATATATATATATATATATATATATATATATATATATATATATATATATATATAAATATATATATATATATAGCGTTTAAAGTTATTCCACAAGTTTTGGGTGCTCTAGCGCCCATCAATATCAAATCCCCTTTTTTCGTGTCTGACGCACAAGTAGCCCTGTCATGGATTTTGAATGGGAAGGCTGCGAGAAAAAATATATTTGTAGAAAATCGCGTGTCAGATATTAATAAGTTCATTGAAAACATTAAACATAAATATGGGATAAACCCTTAATTTAGATATGTTCCTTCGTCGGATAATCCTGCTGATCTTTTAACCAGAGGTATTACTGCCTCTAATTCAAACAATTTTTCAAATGTTGGACCTGCGGACCAGATTGGCTTAATCAAGTTGAAATCAGCTGACCCACGCCCCCCTTGCCTTGTCTTAACAATGTCAACAGGAAGATGGGCCCATTTTACCTTTCTTGTAAATAAAATATTCTTGGAATTTAAGGTGAGTCTTTGTTGCTTTTCTGAGTGTCTCTTTCATTCTGCCAAATGCAAGAACGAGTAAGAGAAATTCATACACCGTTTTTTTCTTCAAGTTTGTTGCAAGAACAGATTCTAAGGAATCTATATACTAATGTCTTTATAAGCTCTATTTTTCTAGAGGTAGGCACACATAAGTGCCAAACCTTTTACAGACCAGTGAAAATAAGTTTTCAATAAACTTTTTTTAAGAAAATATTTCTTAATACGTCTAATCAAGATATTTAGGAAAGATAAGCAACCTTCATTTTGTTTCTCCATAGTTAATGACAATTCTCTGGGGAGAAAATTGAGATGATCGACGAAAGTTCTTGTTTCCCTCTCAGAAGCAAAGGCTGTAAAAGTGTCATCGACATATCTAAAAAAAAATATTGACGCCTTCATTATATGGTAGAATCCCGTGATACTGCATTAAAATTAATAACAAATATAATACAGTACATAATACGCACGCATTACATTATAAATAACACTAAAAGCGGGGCGAATGCCGTAACTATGATCGGGAAAACGTACTCTTCCACATCAAAACCTAAAAGAATACGCATTCTAAGTCCCTCGTATCCCGGCGTTCTACTGTATTGCTAAATAATGTAGACTCATAAAATGCTACAGAATATTTCTACTAATGCCTTTATGTCTCAACGTCGTCGAGCTGACTGCACTAACGTTATGAATGCTGAATTCCACTGACGGAGTACAGATATACATGAGTTCAACAAATATATTCTAAGGGTAAAATGGGGGAGCTTATTATTATAAAATGAAGGGACACACATATCAACGGTCTTCTTTTGTGGCATTAGAAAATCGTCTGGAAACATCAAATGAACACGTAAAGCTGTTCGCAGAACTAATTTTTAAATTATGTAAATATTCAACCGACCTGAATGAATCACTAATTCAATATGTTATGTACAGAACATTAACTGGTTCTATAATAGTAAATAATCACTTTGCTAGGGAGTGTTGGACAGACCTGACATAGCCATAATATGTCTAAGCGGGATCTTTATGTATTTTAAGAACGTCATAAATTGCATGTCTTAATGGACTAGTCGGACTTATTTTGTCATAGACATCTTTGTAAATTTCTCATACAAATGTAAAACATGCTTCTGAATCTGAATTTTATTCTTTTTAGTGGTGTCGCATGTTTCAGCAGAACCACACCGAACAAGGTTTTCTTCATGGTTGAAAATAACTACCAATTTATAACACTTTTATTCATTCGAAGATTTTCCCTTTTTTTGTGTATCGCGTAATTGCTATTGTGTGATCAGTTTTGCGTCTTTTTAATACAACTAATTGTAAAAGTGCCCATACGATTTGTTTGTATGTCATTTTCAAAGCGATGCATAGTTTTTGTATCATTAAAAAATCTAAAAAGTAATCAGTGTGTTTTTTATTAAAATACAGCATGCAGTAGTCATGAAACACAGCGGATTTTCTTTTTCAAAATGTATTGTGATAGACGTATTTACATTGAAAGCTGTTTCTCCAGATGGAAGCATAAAAATCAGCGTCAATGTAGGTACACATCTCAAACAAAATTCTTAGCCTAATACGGAATAGTGCAAATCAATAAATGAAGTTCGAGGTGTTAACGACAATGATAATAAATAAAATGCAAATAGTATTAAACTGCGGTGGATGTTTCCGTTCTTTCTTTTAATTTGTTGTTTTTACATATCGAGTTCATTCAATAACGAGCGAAGCCATTACTGTAAAAATGAAAGTATCTTAAAGAAAACAACTTGAAGCATCACTTCATTTCTTAAAGATGTCTCAAGATATTAACTTTAATGATATTGGACCGTAATGTCATATACAGGAAATATTAAAACACAAGTAATATAAAGGTGAATCTTATATATATATTTTTTCAGATGTAGAAAGTTATATAGTATTTATTTTCTAAACATAAATTATCTATCTGGTATAATACAAAGGTGAATCTTTCATATATAATTTTTCAGATGTAGAAAGTTATATAGTATTCCTTTTCTAAACATAAATTATCTATCTTGTATAATACAAAGGTTAATCTTTTATATATACTTTTTTCAGATGTAGAAAGTTATATAGTATTTCTTTTTCTAAACATAAATTATCTATCTTGTATAATACAAAGGTGAATCTTTTATATATTTTTCAGATGTAGACAGTTATATAGTATTCCTTTTCTAAACATGAATTATCTATCTTGTATAATACAAAAGAAGAGTTGTATGTGTGTTTATATGTTAGTATGCTCGGTTTAAAGTAAGAACGTGTCCAAGACTATCACAAACAAATGTATTTCTTTCGTTCTCTGAGATGAAAATAGCTTTAATTCTATGAAAAAATTTCTAGAGGTCTTCTCAATTTTGTAAGTGTTCAATTACCATAGATATAGTAAATAGTTACCTAAAAGTTTATGCAGACGTATTTGGATCCGTAATAATGCAACGAAATATACAAAGATAAAATACGATTTATATTAAACTGCGGTAGAACTAACTTGTTCTTACGTTAGTATTGTAAAAAAAGATGAGTTTGTATACTTCGTATGATTTCGCCGTATAAATCTTTAACAATTAACATCTGTTTGATAAGTACACGAACACCAACTGATATATAAAGATACGTTCATGATTAGGAAATAAAATAGCAATAATAGTTTGACAAATTTCGCTTTTTTCAACAAAAATCAAAATATGACGTATTACGAAGGAGAAGTACCTCGTGCTCCGGTGGAATAAAAGACGAGGCTCATCGGTAATAGAATCTGTGGACACATAAAGAGGAATGAAAGGGAAAAGTATGAGTATATTTGATCAAGATTTTGAAAACCCATGGATCGAAGCACAGTGGGTACTGAAATTTGAGAGATGAGCTATATGTATGAAACCGGTGTACTATGTAAATGTGTTTTCATACCAAGAAGCTTGAACAAAGATTTACGAGGATAACAAAACAATATTGCAAACCAGACACTCAGAAAAACGAGATATCTAGCATGGGCATACTACGGTAGAAGTTCCATAATTATATTCGGAAGTGGCGTGGCACCACTATAGTTGTATTATATATATATATTGGTAGGAGATATATTCCTTATAACGCCCGTTATAAACGTATAAATTGTCTGTACGTTCTTTAGTCAGAAGATATGCTATCGACATATCAACTGAGTAAGGTTGTATCAGAGAATTATCACACCAGAATATATTGCATTTCATATTTACATAAGGTATACTTTTTTATAAGAACAATAATATATGCTTCATAACTTCTAATACAATTAAATTTCATAAAATAATATATGTTTCATACCTTTCTTTCCTCGTAAGCTCTTTTATCTTAACTGCTGAGCTCCGTGATGAAACATGAAATGACCAAAACCAAACACCATTGAGACCTCTGTTTTACCTTCTTTTGTGAAATCACAGAACAACACTTTATATTTTTAAAATATACAATTATTTCACTTGTCTCAAATGGTCTTCACATGAGTCTGCATTTCGTCTACATGCTTATTGCTCACAGACTCAGTTCCTGGCTTAAGATGCTTTATTTATTTGCGTGACTGAACTCCCACTCTCGAATGTAAACTTCCTCACATCCTGATCATAGTTTCGTTACATCATCATTCAAACAGTACACGTCTCCTACAAAGTTGGAGTCTTCCCCATTTGCTTGCCCGAAGTCATTTTGTTTATTTAACCTACGCAAACCCTGTAAAAATTTTCAGATAAACACCATTGCTACACTTTATCCATAAACAAGAAATACCATTCAATATAAACTATGTAAACTATATCATTGATAGATAGATAAATAGATAGATAGACATATAAATCAATAATAACTCATTAACGTTTAACAATATTTATTTTCCAGCATAAGTAGCACGAAATGCAGCTATAGTATAAGTTGCCCATAAAATTGTGGCGCTCGAACGTTTTAAGTCTAATCCTCTTACGTGCTGAAAGCTATGTGGTCGTTGCTAATTTATATTAGAACATGGGATCCTCGGAATTATTACTCCTCTCAGTAAGTGGGAAATATGGCACACTGTTAACGATTGTGCCTGACAACATTTATCAATATAACAACGTCGAGCATCAAGAATTGGCATCAGAAATCTAACAAACACTCGAAAAATGGACTATGAAACCGGATTTGAACGCGCTCGGAGCAACACCAATTGAATTTAAACCGCAGAACTACTATTAACCAAAAAAGAAAGAGACATTATATGTGCACAAAAGGATTTTGGCTAAAACTTGATAACATATCATCAATAAGTTGAATGAAAAGCAAAACGCATTCAAATTTACATGATTCAAAAGGGCATCAGATAATAAAACATAGCGCGAATAGTCACAGAATTGCATAGTACAAAATGTATGTGAAGAACCAATAGACTGGAGAGTAAAATAAGTCGAATCTTGTGTGATTATCGCAACCGACACCAGCTCTGCGCAAATTGTTATCTTTTGAATTTGCTGATAAAACATTATTAAACGAAAACGTATGCCGTACGCTATTATTGTGTTATCACAATCTGTAATATGTGTAACTATGCTGATGACATATGGCATAGATAAAAAGTTATGCTTCTAAAAACTATTTAAAACCATTTAAATGGAATTAACATTTGAATATACAATGAGTTGAAACGGTAAAGGAATAAAATAAGTACTGGGTGGAGGAATAACATTATAACTCAATACAAGACAAGATGATTCCATTTATGTTTAGTAAAATTCTGGGGATTTCTTCGTTTTTGTATTAGTTGGCCAGTTGTGTAAGAATTCCAAGAGCGATAGGAGCCTTCTATCATGTCTGAAAGTGACACAATGCTCAATGAGCGAGATCAGAGTGCCACCCTTTATCTAATGTATTCTATTGATCTCAGTTATGCGACCAGGACTATTGCTAACACCCTCATAATGCAAATCCAGACAGTTCAACGATTAGGAGCACAACGCAATAAAGTATCTGCCCACGATAATGGTCTTTGGCGTGATTTCAAGTAAGCCCCGCAAGATAACACGTCATATTTTAGGACTCGGTTTGAATGTCAGCACAAAAGTGAACGTAGATGTGGAAATCTTCTGGTGCAATCAGATAGTCGCTGACAGAACCTAATTTTAGTAGCAGGAATCAGTACTGATGCAAAACTGGCTGCATTCCAACCACCGACTTTAACTCGGCAAAAAATTGTTTTGTTATTCGTCGAGAACATCACAAACATAACCTCCCATTACACTAAAATGAGTCTTATCGCCGGCATCCACTGAATGTTTGCCAACCTCTCGTTGGCGCATGTAGGAAATACATTCTGTCGATTCTGGAGCAGTATGAAGTTCATTTTTCATAATAAAAAAATTACTCGATCCAAGATCGAACTTGAAATATAAATACGATTACCATTCGGCCTGTTTAAGACGTATAAACCGACTTACATGTTTTCTCGCGTGACTGACTATCCTATCTTCAAATTTCAAGTCGTTGAGTATATATTTGTGAATAGTTCTCACAAACAGGTTTTTACTGTCATGGATACAATAGACTAGAATGTTTTTTCCGAGCTTTATCTAGTATAACACGAAACGTTTAATTCCTTTTAGAAAAGAAAGTAGAAACCGGAAAGAAACTGAGATATGCCCATGCGAGTTTTGTGGGGTTTTCTAAACAGTTAACTCCTGGTACGGAAAAATACTCAAACTAAGATCGAAACCTAAACATAAAGACATATTATTTCGCCCTCTACAAGTCCGGCCATTCCCATTGGCTGCCCTCCGAAAAATCGCGTAATAGCGATTACACATTAATATTACAAAAAACAACTTTTTAAGCCGAATATTTTAATATTTTATAATTATAGAATATAATGCTTGCCGGGATGTATAAATATGTTTCCAGACATCTTGAAAAAGTAACAAACAGATAAACATCATATGTCATCTAAAATATCATTTTTTTTTCTTTTTTTACATATAGCAGCCCTAATTTGTTCGGATGCAAAACGATGAAATATTTTCCCACATTTTTCATGCACTATGCCTCTAATGTCAAATCTGTAGATGAAAGATTCCTTGAGTGTTTAGATTTAGAAACATCCTCACACATACACATTCTTATATATATATATATATATATATATATATATATATATAGATAGATAGATAGATAGATAGATAGATAGATAGATTAGCAGGACGCCCGGTGTTTTCAGTTCGTTCGATATTACACTTATATTTGTACGGAAATCTTTTATATACATATATATGGTTTAAATCTGCAGAGGACACATACAAATGTATTATGTCGGCATCATTATTACGTTATTAAACGTTAGAACGAGAGTTTAGAGATATTAAATCGATAAAATACAAGACTACATTTTATTATAGGAGCACAATCATCACAATTGGATCATCTTTAAAGATAAGTAGTTACATTTTCCTCATGTGCTAAAGTCACTGTACTCCAACAAGCCTTAAGCAAGTATGAATGTATGCCTTATACATATTATACCTGTCTCATGTCATAACAGGATTAGAATCTCATAGAAAAACAGATACAATTAAAAAATAAAAATTTCGCCCCTATAAGTTCCGATTATTCCCATTGGCGGTCCTCCGGCATATCGCTTAATAGCGATTTCACAGACATATTACACAAAAAAGACGCTATACCTTTACAAATGCGGCCTGTATTTCTAGGTTCTACAATCATTATAGTGAAAACCAAACCGACTGTTTTAGTTATTGTATGCTTATATAATATAATACTTCGTTTTCCTAATTTACTGTTTATTACAATTTACGCTTTCTGCAAGGGTAAACACCAGGAACATCTGAGTTTTTTCTATTAGATCGAACTAGCGCGACACTACATACAATAATATACAGCGCCATAGCAGTAGAGAACTAGATCTAGAGGTAGAGAGAGAAAAAGACTTAGAGTGATAGATAGGCAGAAAGAATCGGGGAGAGTTTGAGAGATGAGAAGAAACAGATAGAGATTATCGTCGTCACAATTGTAGACATGGTAAAGTAAACCACAAGAAACCAATTGTTTTTTTTTAATATATATGAATGCAATGTTTAGTTTAGTTATTTTCATGTTTACTACAATTTATGCTTCCTGCATGTGTAATCAAATGTACCGTGGAAATTTTAGGTGTCATGAAGAAAGAGCGAGCGCGACACTACGGAAACTAATGTACGCGCACATAGTGATAGACATCCAAAAATAGAGAGATGTGGAAAGAGTGAGAGAAACAGAGAGAGTGAGTGAGAGAGAGAGAGAGAGAGGCGCTCGCCGTCAACATCCTACTTGTGTTAAGTAAACTACAACCGCAAATAAAGCAAATATTTTCTTTCCTTGACTGTTTTTTTAAACTTTTTTTTATTCCATTCTCAAATTTGAAAACACAGAACCAAACATGACACCATGGCTATTGTATTCTATGACCGTTAATTTGGTCCAAATTCCCAAGGAGGTGTCAGTTTTAGCGACTGCCTCGCGATACATACATTTGAAAGTTGTTTTCAAATCCATTCACAGCTCGCCATACGTACGTTTTATAGGGGTAATTTCGAGGTCCGGTAAAATCGTTACTTCATCATTGGTCAGTCGACTAAAGGGTGTCATTTTTTAACACCACTTTTCCTCTTAGTATTACACATTGCAGTCTTTTTTGCACTCGCTAGGGTACTCATTTCTATCAGAGGGTCGCTTATTCTTTTGCACTCGCTAGGGTACTCATTTCTATTCGGGTGTTGCTTATTTGTTGCACTCGCTAGGGAACTCATTTCAATTAGGGGGTTGTTTATTTTTTTAGGACTTGCACAGGTAATATATACAATATTATATTTTCTGTTTATATTTAAAAATTTAAATGGGTCAAAAAAAAATCATGTTTTGCTTATTTCCTCTACTTTTATTTAATTGACGTATATATACTGAAAAACTATTAGACCCGCGCCACACGATATTTAGCACATATGTTTCTTAATTGATCTCTGATGTCAACTACCCATACATGCTTCATCGTGAAACATAAGTTGATGTGGAGCAAAAAACACTCGTTTTTTTACGTTAAAATATATATATACAAAAACGACATTATTTTCGCACTAACATAATCCAAATTCTCAGGTAGCGATATTTCAATGGTGAACCTTTGCAGTCCTTTTTCTCCAGGTGAAATCAGAATCAGATTTTTCCACATGTCTGTATATCGTATATACCTACTTTCAAGCCACTAGAAAAAAATTCGTTGATCATATAAGTTCAGACATACTATACCACCCATTATAACGTGTATATATATATATATATATATATATATATATATATATATATACATGCATATATATACATATACATCTCTTTATATATATACTTTTTTTAATTAGGGAAACACACAAAATTTATAATATATTTAAAAAAAAGATATACACATTTGTATATATATGTATATAGATACATAAAAATCCAACAACCGTATATATATATATATATATATAATAAAAATACCAGCGGTGGTTGACGTTATCTTTTGAGAAAAATAGAAAAAAACGAATGAAATTATTAAAATAATCAACGTTTCGTCCTTATTTCAGAGGACATCTTCATGATATTTAAGTAAAAATGCAATAAAAGAAAACGTCATAGATCCTACGAAAAAGAGAACAGTTTTTGAATCCTACCCATGTCGGGAAGGACAAACATATGTGTGCTTATGGGAAGGTTGGGTTGTTCAATGTCTGTATATACACTCTTAAAAATGTGTTAAGTAAATACGTACATTTTTTTTCCTGTAAACTTATTCATTTTGTTGAAATATTTAAGGAAAAAACTGTTAGCCAGGATCTGTTTGAATATTTTGTTCTTTGATTAATATTTTCCCTATGCTAGGGGCTAAATGGTAGACACCTTTTCTTTGCGTAATAGTATTAGTAATTAATATTAGTGCTTATTCTAAAAGTCTTCTTTGAGCTCTATCTATCACGTATTTAATAATTTTCGCATGATCTTAATTAAAGAGTGATCGTTTTCTGCACAATGGAAAAAGAGTGCATTTAGGGCGTTACCGGTCCTTATATCTAAGCAGACATCTTTTTATTCCCACCCACACCCACAATACAAAAATCTACGACACTCTTACTAGACTGGGTTTTCACTTGATACAAGCAACTTCCACAACAATAAAACATACATTAAAAACTACCAAGTACTCTCCCCAAACCCTCACATCCGACGTCGGTATATATTCCATCCCATGTAACAACTGCCAACAAGCGTACATGGATGAAACACAGCGAAAATTTAAACTAAGACTTTACGAACACAGAAGAGATATACATAGTTTTTTTTCTGACGTAACAGAAACAATTCTATGAAAGTATATTAAAATGAAAAAGGAATATAGATAGATTTCTATAAATGGTTCTTTTAATAATCGTTTATCCTTGAAAAAAACTTACAGACATCGAATTATAAGTGATTTGCCATACTTATAGGTAAATGTGCACTAAACAGATACAATAATACTTAAAGTTAAATTCAAATTTTGAAATATCTTTTAATGTAAACCTGAAAAAAATTAAACAAATTGGGTCGCTGAAAATGTACACAGTAAAACATTACATTGTAAAATAGTAGATTTATTTGTAAGAGAATTGCGTTAAAATAACTAAAATGTAATACGGAAATGAACGATGTAAAAGAATGCGGAAGTATTAACAATTGTTCATTTGGATAATTTAAAACGCAAAACAAAAAAAAATTACGCCGCTGAAAATGTACCCAATTAAAAAACATACGTTGTAAACAGGTCTAATTTATTTATTTGTGAGAAAAATGCGACAGTATAGTTGTAATACAGACTAGTTGCAAAACATCCCCTAAGGCGTCAGTATGTTATATTAGCAATGGAATTAATGTATGAGCATGACACTTGTGACGTAAAGAAAATAGTTTTTTTGTGACATAACAGAAACATTTCAATTTTCTTCTTCTTCATTTGTAGTTGTAGCATTAGTATTAGGTGAAGTAGTAGAGGAGTAGTAGGAAAAATACATGTCAACCAGTAGTAGTAATAGTAGAATAGAAGGCGTACTAGTAGTACTAGTAAGAAGAGGAAGAGGAGGTGTAGTAGTAGTTGTAAAGAGAAGTGATAGTAAGAGCAAGAAGTTGAGACATAGTAGTAGTAGGAGGAGGACAGTGCGCAAGCAAACAACCAAGAACGACAGAATTTTGGTATTATACATATATATATATATATATATATATATATATATATATATAAGTTAATACGTGTATCGACAAGTTGTATAATAGTTTTCTCTATTGTAGTATTTGTGTGAAATGTCTATTGTGTCCTACATGTATATAGAATATTCCTTGTGTGCTCAACCGATTTTTCAAAGATGCGCATAGTAAACTTTCTGTTGCTTGTCTTTACCTCTAAGTGACACAGATATTTGTTGATCTTCGGAACACTTTTCCTTAACATACTTGTAAAATAAGACCGTCTTATTTCCCTTTTTGTAAGGCGAGATACTAGAAGCAGATGCAGCGTCCTTAATGTGGAAATAATGCTTCATGTGTGAGGGGCCTTTGTAAAGGTACATGAGGTTCCTGAGTAAATATGTTGTAAGCGCACTAGAGATATGCCGTCTTAGTCGCAGGAATTCCGTCCATGCATTTGTTCAACTCTATGTGATCTGTTTACGTTGGACGGAGGAGTTTCTAACGAAGAGCTTTCAAGGAGTTTACCATTGACCATGACTATCAGTGGTTGACAAGAATTCTTGTAATTGTTAATTGATCAAAGCAAATCCTTGGCATTAAATGTTAAACTAAGTCCTGGCATTGGATTTTACAATGCACAAACTGCCTTATTTCAGCTGGAAGTCTTCTGCTAACATTTCAGGCATTGCATTAAGTATTTGTATACTAGTTTTTCCCTTTATAGGCGCGACTTTCTCCTTGGCAGAATAACAGAAATTTGTAGCGTTCATGTATGTTCCCGCGGAACTCACATAGAAATGCATTCCTATATTTACTTTGACTTACTATTCAGTAATTTTAGAATAAAATTAAGAAACCGGGACACACACTTTTAATTTGAATATGGGAATGATGCATACATACATACATATATACATACACACATACATAAGCTTCATAATTGTGAATTAAAAATCAGTTTCCAAAGCAAAAGCACACGAAATCAACTCGATTGAACGATCGTTTCGGAAACGATGTTTATTTTATTGAAATTGAAAATAAGTAATGACAAAAATTTAATAAAATTTTGTTATTTAAAAACATAGTCTCCTCATCAGCAAAATCAGGGAGGTTGAGAAGTTAAAGGCATAAAAAATAGCATTTCAATCGTGAACAAGGCAAACATCCCTTGGAGTATTTAAAAAGAAAATAAAGGAAAACACAGTTATTTATTTTATGTTGGTAAATGAAATTAAATAAAATTAAAAAGAAAATTAGAAAGGTTAAAAGAAAACACTATTGTTATTATATATATATATATATATATATATATATATATATATATATATATATACATTTTTATCTCTATTATAAAATATGTTTTAAATACTGCGACTCTATCTTTTTGCTTGCAGTTATATTTTGTCTCCTAATTAAAAAAAACACTTAGGTGTTGTATTACTTTAAAAGTCTGTTCTTGTGTGCGGTTGATTACTTTTTATCGATGGAACGCCAACCATTTAACATTTAAAATTATATTAAATTAACAATGTAGACAACTGCAAAGTTTCGAACTGTTTAATACAAATAAAAAACAATATTGATTAAAGCGAGATTACTTCTAATAATAATAATAATGGATTACTTATTTATTGTAATGCTTAATATGTTACAAGAAGGGGTTAGCT
This sequence comes from Euprymna scolopes, assembly GCF_053919585.1. Classification (NCBI taxonomy): domain Eukaryota; kingdom Metazoa; phylum Mollusca; class Cephalopoda; order Sepiida; family Sepiolidae; genus Euprymna; species Euprymna scolopes. The sequence continues at coordinate 166,202,881 of NC_136487.1, read as the reverse complement.
TTACTTGTAAGTAGGAAAACATTAAATGAGTACAAATGAGATAGGATAGACGAGACTCGAACCTCGTTAGCAAGGTTAAGGAATAAGGTCAGAAATGGAATTTATCCATTGTTTAGTTTTCATATAAAATAGTTTGAATATGATGTTTGGAAAGGAATTTAATTATTCAATTCTTTTTTAGGAAAACGGAATTAAAATAAGGTCATTTAGAAAGCGAACAATAGAACACTAAAAACATATTGAAAAATAAGTTAGACCAAAAAGATAGGTTATTGTCTGCAGACATGTAAGATTTACACATGTTCAGGTCACGTGAGTTCTCAACGTGATTTCGATCACGGTTTTGGCCAGCGTGTGACGCCATGGCATAAAATGAATTTTCATTATAGTTGCTCGTTTTAGGAGACCGTCAGAGTTGGACAGACGAAAGACGGAGCTGACATCGTCAGATACCCCCTCTTTTAGAAAGTTTTAATCATGTAGTCATCTTTTAATTCCTGGATGTGAGATCATTGCAACCGGCCGAAGGTAATATACGAACATCATCATAATTTTTTAACTGCGTCTTCGTGTTGCTTCATTCTTAACAAACAAAAGTAATGTGTAATCGTATATGAACTTCTTCCACACATATTTATAGTGAACATTGTGTATAAACCCCATCCTTAAGTAATGTATATACATCTGAAAAAAAATGTGTCCGTTTCTCTATCAGAAGTAATGACTGCCCCTCCTGTGATTAAAGAACTGACAACTCATCCCTCTCTAAAATAGATGTGTTAAGAAGAAAGAAGAACCATTCACAGAACAGTATACGAGGGGTGTGGAATAAGTAATGCGCCTGCCCCACTTTCCATAGCAGTAGAGAAAAGAAACTTGGCACAGCTATTAGCCTTCTCTAAATAGGAACCACCCAGAGTTATTAATTTCTCCCATCGTTTGATGCAGCTCTGGAGACCGTTTTTGTAGAACACCCCAGGTTGGCCCCCCAACCACGACGTGACTTCAGAAATCAAGGCTGCATCATCTGGGAAACGATTTCCTTTCAAAAACAACTTCATGCCTGGGAATGCGTGAAAGTCTGAGGGTGCAAGTTCAGGAACGCAAGGAGAATGAGGAATGATTTCATAACCACTCGCTCGTGCTTCTGATTGGGCGACATGCGAGTTGTGGACCGAAGCGTTGTCCTGCAGGAGGTAGGTACCTTTGCTGATCTTGCCCCGCCTCTTGATTTTGAAACCTTCCCTTTATTTCCTCAAAAGTGAATCATAATAGGCTCCTATAATTGTGGTACCCTATTCCAGGAAATCTGTATTCACTACTCCGTCCTGGTCCAAGAAGACTGTTTGCATTACCTTGTAAGCGGAGAACTGCCCCCCTTGCCTTTGGAAGTGGTGAGTCCAAGTCCTTCAACTGCATTGACTGGGTTTTGGTCTCTAGATCATAATGATGTCCCCAGGTGTAATCAGTATTTGGAAAAACTTTGACTCATCTTCTTGGCACATCTCCAAATCGATCTTCGCGCACTACACGCGTTCTCGTATCTGGAATGATGTGAGTGACCTGGGAATCCATCTGGCAGACACCTTATGCATATGCAAATGGTAATGAATGATAGTTTCCACAGACCCCGAACTAATCTTGACATATTGGGCTATTTGGCGGATAGAAATGCGCCAATCTTACAAAATGGCAGCCTCAACTTGACGCACAGATGCCTCATCAGTGGCAGAAGGAGGACGACCATGTCTGGGAGCTGTTTCCACAGACCTGATGCCATGTTTGAATTCACGATGAGAGCGTTTTACAAGGTCATATGATGGGGCGTTATCACCATCAATTTATTTTATTTCATCAAAAGTATCCTGTGATGTGCGTCCTTTCAAATAAAACCCGGATCACTGCTCGACATTCAACATTTCAAATAAAACCCGGATCACTGCTCGACATTCAAACAACTGTAAAAAAGAAACCACAATTAGTTCAGAGCTGTAATTTGCCACTTAACATGTACAGATATAAATCATTGCACTTGCAAAATTTAAGTTAGATCAGACAACTGCAAGTGGGACAGGGGCCTTACTTATTGCACACCCCGTCGTAAATGTATCTCTCCCCTCATATAACTGTATATGTACGCATTGTCTCTTAATATGACGCCTTTACAACAAATATAGTAAAATAAATAACGCGAATAATAGTAAAGTTATAAATTGTTGTGATACTATAATAAAGACAATGATAGTTAAAGTGATGATAATAAATAAATTATAATAGTTATAACCATGATAATAGTAGCACTAGAAATAATACTAATCGAATAAGTAAGTAATAATACTAATACTAATACTAATACTAATACTACTACTAATAATAATAACAACAAAAACAGTTATTAAATTATTAATTATAAATAGTTAAAATAAGATCAATAACCAGGTTTTTTTATTATTTTATGGGTGTTTAAATCTGTCACATTTACACGGACGTTTATGAATACAATCGGAATAGATCTCGATCTTTGAGTTTAAATGTGTGGACATATTGTGATTGGATTGTAATATAGCCAGGATGTCAAATCTACACATCTACAAAGTGTGCAGAATTTTTCACCAGCCTTATATGCTGTATAGGAGCCTGATGTGTTCTATTTTCAATTAAAAGGGGATATTCACATCTTTGAGAGACCAAATATTATTTTTTCTGAAGTTGTCTGGGTTTTTTTAAGGATCTTAGCTTGAAAGTGCCCTTATATTTTGAGATGATGTGTTTCAAAAGCCCAGAAGTAGAACCAATTCATATATCTTTTTTTTTTAATAGAGTGGGAAAAATTACTTTCGGTTTGATTAACGGTGGGATTGCTATGGAAGACATGTGGTTTTATTAGACTGTTTTATGGGTTAATGGGCGTGTTGTTTTTCATTAATTGTGTGCTCGTGTTAGTCTACGCGAAAAGATGCATATATTTGCTATCATTTCAATTTACATTCGGGAGTTTAGATACTGTGAAGCTGTAAATTACACTATGTATTTTCTTCTACAGTTACAGTTTCGTATAGTGTGCATGTTTGTACTTTTTTATTTCCTTAATTTTCTTATTGTAGTTACTATTTTTGTTTCATTCATAAATTCACAATTGCTAATGGTTTTATTCAATATTAATTTAGCTCTAGGATATCGAAACCTAATAATTTATTATATATCTACAGTACAAAGGCACTGTATTCTTTTAAAAGTATTTATACATATAATAATACATTAAAATAAAATGTTTATTTCATGCCAAGGAATATTTTTATATAGGATAAATTCCGATATAAAAGCTATCATTGTCCACAAATGGTAATCGAAATAATTTCGTTATGAAGGCACCAGTTATTTTGACCAACTAAACAACTTACACAGCTAAACATCACAGGTGCATTGGAGGAGTTTTTTCACTACACACACCAAAAAGCTCGACATAAAATCAACAAAAGTTAGTTCATATGAGAGATGCGCGTCGAAATGAATGTTTCTATTAAAAGCACAAGTGAAATATGATAATTGAATTTTCGATATTAAACTTTAGCCATTATATCCGACATCAAATAACTTTATGCGTGTATGATAAACAGTAGGTTCTTTGATATGATAGGGGCTGATTCGAAATAAATAGTTATGGCAAGGCAACAATTGAAGTGCGATACTTCACTTCTGGATTTAAAACTTTAATTAAAGATATCATATGTAAAATATCAGCTGTAGATTATTTATTGTGCTATGTGCACTACAGCGTATTATAGACTACGTAACTTCAAAAGACATGTAGGTCAAAACTAGGGCAGGCGATGAATCGCTTTGCTAAAAACAATTGGCGTTTTTATCGATGTATATGACAATGGAAATATGGGAATTTGAAACATTCGTTGACTTTAATTTTATTTCGAGCAACGTCGGGTAACCCTGCTGAGGAATTCCCCCAAGAATACATTTTTTTGATACGTTTTGTCTCGGGGAACTTTATTAATATAGACTACTCTAATAAACACGCATGTTTCCAATTTTATTTATTCTTGTCGAGAGGTATTAATTAGAAATTTAATGACACGTGTATGGTAATCAATAATATGTAATGGATGCGATATATTAACCATGTTGCTGTTCTAAGTAAAGAAAGCAGCAAAAAGAAAGAAAACCTGATAATTATTAATTAGAATTATATAAGACACGACGAATATATGTACATATAAGGAAATATAAAATGGCTCGATTTTATAAATATATATATATATATATATATAGAGAGAGAGAGATATACATTTATATATATATATATATATATATATATATATATATATATATATATATATATTATCTTTCTTTTAATAATATATTGGAATTTTTCGCATTTCCTTGTATCTATTTGTGAATTATTCCACGAATTTCTGCATTTTGGATTACTTTGGATCATCTTCGAATTAAACGGTTCCCTTGGATTTTACTTGTGCAAATGGAAATTTAACTCGATTTATTGGATTCTGCATCTTTGGATTTCACCGTTATTGGAAATTTTACCCTTCACCAGACTATCTATTCACATGAAATCACTTTTTTATTCACCCTATTCCCTCTGCTTTACTTTTGCTAATCAAATAAGATCAATGACTTACTTGTAGTTTCATTTACTACTTTTGCAAGAAAAATCCGATCCCACATTTTGCTAAATTCTACCTCTGATGAGAAGGAAAGTATTTCTTCGAAACTCCGCCGATTAAGGACTATCCATTTATTTAGTGTTCCCTATTTAAAATTACATATGTGTTTAACTCTTTTTCAACGTGTATTTTACATGTTATATTAACTACTTTATATATATATATATATATATATATATATATATATATAAATATATATATATATATATATATATATATATATATATATATATATATATATATATATATATATGTATTTATATATATGGAGACAATAGCTGGGAATGAAGACACATAACTATATATTGGTTGATATAGATTGGTTCATTTATTCAATAAGGAAATACAATCGATTAGTTGGGGGATAGAAAGGACTCTTTATGCCAAAGCATTCTGAAGCCTAATTCTTCTCCTCAGAAGAGTACTGAAGCAAGGTTGCATAGTGGTGATGCGGCGTCGTGCGTTGGATTCATTAAGAACGAAATGGATCAAAACAACTTAAAAGTATGATAATGGGGGATCGAATTATAAATAGAGGATGCACATTATATTTAGTGTAGTGCAGAAAGGTGTATAGAGTCTTTATCATAGTCTGGAGTGTGTTTAGTATATGTTTTAGAGTAAAAGTTGGGACTTAACTGGATGTGTGGTGATTCTATTTTAACGGCGTGTAAGGTGTTTATTATCTATGGAGGGGCATTTTTTTTACATATGCAAGCGAGATGACATCACGCTTGATTAGGGTATACTTTTGGAAGATATTATGGTGGTGATTTAAGGTGAAAAGGGTGGGTCTGGGTGTGTAGTTACACGGCTATAATACTGGATTTCAAAGTATACTATATGAAAGGTAATATGTGGCAATATTTCTGTTTTCTTTTTATAAGGAAATGGTAGAGATATAGGGTGTCAAATTCTTTTGGGTGTCTAGCAGAACAAAATTAGAATTTTGGATATGGATGGTTGGCGTGTTGGAGTAATCGGTGGAATTTTACTATTAACCATGACAATATTAATAATATTGATAACAGGAATAACGATGATGACAATAAACATGATGACGATATTAGCGATAATAATAGCGATGACGATGATAATAAAATAAAAATAACAATGTTAATAAAATAATATTATTATTATTATTATTAATAATAATAATAATAATAATAATAATAATAATAATAATAATAATAATAGGTAGAATTTGAGTAAAAATTAAGGGGTACAGATAAGGCAAGATCCAAGACACATGATATATATATATATATATATATATATATATATATATATATATATATATATATATATATATATATAGTTCTTACGGTAGGAACTCAAATTTGGTCGATTGCTATTCATGGCGAATTCACCCTCTTCAAAATTTGAAAAGGTATTAAACCTTTTCAGTTTTTGGACCTTAGTTTTTCTCGCCTGATGATACCTAATATGATTGAAATGGTCTGCACCTCGTAGCAAGATATGACTGTCAAAGAAGATATATTGGTGAATAGATGATGCTGTTTTTGTATTGATGTGTTATACTGGCCGGGCATTTTGCTAAATAGTTATACTTATTTCGGTATTAGAGAACTCACAAAACTCTTTAATTTTGTTTTACATATGCTACGTTTGCAACTAATTTTTGTGTATAGAGCATAGTACGGAACAGAAAATAAAGAATAATCGCATTTATATATTTGTATTTGCTTCATAGTCACAGAGAAAAATTACATGCACGACTTTGCAAAATATTGCGATAAATTAATTAATTCACTTCACGTCTATTTTGCCATATAAGAAGTCATGCATAAAAATATCTATTGATTTTTTAAAAATATTTGTTATTAATCCGGGGAAAATGTTAGATCTGGATCCTTTACAGTTTATTACTGTTTTAGCCGTAACACTAGAAGATACTTTAAGATCTTATTCACCATATATACAACGAGGGTGATAGAAATTATCTCTGGATTTATAAGGTAGTCAGATAGCAATATTTTGTCGTATTTAAAAAAAAATTAAGGTGTATTAAATAAAAGAAATATGGTGAATATTGTCCAACAATATGCAGTTCCTTATTATCTTTTCTGTTATTAAATATAATAATTGGGCCACCTATGAGAAGAATATGATACATTGTGTCATAGGTTTTGCGGCTTACAATGATGTTATATTATCAATAAACTAGCAATTATGAAAGAAATTTGTCTTACGTGTTTTTGTGATGTAGTCTCGGCTGAAGAGCCCCTGATCTCTGAGCAACATTGTTCCTTAAATCTACGTACAGCGTTTTTATTTTTTATGAACACATCTTTTTAATAAGTCAAGTGAAGTAGGCTTACGTCTACAAACACTGAACTACGTAAGATAATAAGAATTACGTCTTTAAAACTTTGCTAATCTATGTCTTTGTCTGCAACCCTTAAAATAGTTTGGATTTTACCGATAATTTTCATGTGAAGAAAAATTACATTGTTTTATGTAAGTTTAAGACAGCTTTATTTATTTACTTTTCATTGTATATATATATATATATATATATATATATATATATACATATATATATATATATATCAATACATATATATATATTTCTCTCTCTCCCTCTCTCTCTATACATATATATATATAACTCAGTTAATTGTAATAATGTATGGACTAAAGTATTTATTTTATTTAATTAGCATGCGTCCTAGTGTGCAGCCCTTTTATAATATTTAGTTGGTGAAAACAATTATAGGGGGACATTAGATAAATATGAATTTCTCTCAGAAGCTATATACATGCGCATGCAAAATATTTCTCGTCTAGTTTTTAGTTCTAGTCGCTTATCTTGAATGGGCAGCGATCATAAGTTCATATTTCGCGTTTTATATATTATAATTACTACATCAGACGATACTGATACATATTTTACCCAAAATGCAGAAAAATATAAAGAATAAATAGTTATATATTGTTCATTTTACTCCGTGTGAGTTTCAACACAACATATATATATATATATATATATATATAAAATGCTGCTCGCGTGATGAATGTCAAAATAATTAACTAACATATGAATCAGAAAATAAACGCGTCACGATTTTACAATTTAACTGGTACACACGGATGTAAATATAACAAAATGCAATGTAACTATGACAAAACAGACGACGGATCCTGTAATGCTACTGGGTCCACAAATCTGACACGATTAAGGCATGTGCTTCTCAGAATACTCGTTCATACTTATATTAATGTGGTTTACTTAAGTATGTGTCCTAAGCAACATAACTTTTTTCTTAATCTCGGCGACTAATGGATATTTTATCTCATCAAGATAAAAAGAAACTCATTACAGCGAAAAAGAAGAGAAATTATTAAAGAGATTGAAGTGTTTTTGTCGCTTCTGAAATAAAAAAACAATAAGTACAAGTAAAAAATATATACAAAAGAAAACAAAACAGAAGGCAATCGACGAATGTCTTTCGAATCACAGTACTTTAGTTATTGCACTTGTATAATGACGACATATGTTAAATGAAGTTAACCATAAATGAATTGCAATAACCCAAACTTAATTTCTGTCCTAGCATTGCACTGTATTGACGGTGGTACCTGCATGATACGATTTTTTATCTTTAAATTTGCACTGATAATTTTCCAATTAATAATTTTTCTATACAAAGTTTTTCGTTTTATGTGAATCGTTCATTCGTAGTAACAAGTACACACGTAAAACAAGCGATTTTACAATAAATAAACTAAAAACTACACATTCCCATGAAACAGCAACATTTTCAAACCAACAGTACTTTATTTTTTACAAAAAATATACTTGACGAAATGAATTTGGATTAAAGGAAAAACACTAATACATTACTTAATCCTAATTATAATAGGGAGTTCATGGCCCGAATAAAATGACTTAGATTTCTGCTATTGTAATAAATGAAATGCATTAACATCCTCTCTCTCTCCCTCTCTCTCACTCTATATATGTATATATATATGTATATATATATATATATATATATATATATATATATATATATATGAGAGATAGATAGATAGATTGATAGATAGACGGATAGATATGCGTGGGTCTATGTATGCAAGATATATGTATGTAAATATATATAAATATATATATATATATACACACACACCCACAAATATATACATATATATATATATGTATATATATATATATATATATATATATATATTAAAGAATTACTACACAATAATACAAATCATGTCGTAATAAATTATGAAATATTTTATTAATTGCATAAACGCTAAAAATAATAGTAAGAGGAATAAATCGTTAAGAAAAAAATAAAAGTGAAGAAACTGAAGCAAAAATTGTTTCTTGGGATGAAAGATTAGAAAATAAATTGCCTTTGGAATGAAACACGAGGATACAATGAAAGGATTTACTAGAATTGGTGGGAAGAGAGAGAATTCGTTGCAGTATATGCAAAAAACGCGCTCCATTAAATGTAAAAAAAAAAGTAAATGAAATTAAATACAGGAAATATCCAAAAATCATATCCACCAAAATAAATACAATTATGTCACTGTATATAAGATCAAAAACGCATATAGAAATAGTGATTAATTCTTTATAACTTACTTGTATCTCCTATATTGACACATCCTACACGGCCATACACACACATACACACACACTAACACACACCCATACCCACATATATATATATATATATGTATGCATATATATATATATATATATATATATACATATATATATATATATATATATATATATATATATACGTTTGGAGGTAGAATTGTTATATAGTTTTAAATAAAATTAGCGGATGTTTCATAAGAGCTCTTTCGGCTATCATCTCATCCGGAGAAAATCGATAGCATACGAAATAATATATCGAAACTTTGAAGTGTTCTAATGGGCAACTGTTGAATGTATCAAAAGTACGGAGACAACTAAAATTAAGTTTATTAACTTTTAAACACGATTAAAATATTGGCACAACGAGGAAACAAATCGAAACCGGAAAAAAATTCAAAGTTCCCCAAAGAGAAACAATGCGTTTACTGTTTCCTTATGACAGCACAAAGAAGGTGTACCCACCACATTAGAGACAGGCTCCAAAATCTTTAAATGGTTACTTGAGTCCGCTCTATGTAGCACCTCGAACCATTCTATTTTTAATCTATCGATACAGCACGGGTGGTCAACCAAATGCTGGCTCATAGTAAAGTCCAAGGCTGCAGAAGGAGGGAGACTACCAGACCCCACCATCCCTTGTCTAGTCTTCGATGGAACATGTTGGTTTAAACGAGTCAAATGATGCAACGATGTTCGCCCAATATAACCAGCATCGCACTGGCATTTGAATTGATACACAGTATTGCTATTTGGATGTAAGGCAAACTATCCTTGCGAAAAGAAGGAATAGTGGGACTCGTAGTATATTCCAAACGCCAGGACACAGAATAAAAGCATTCATAAATACTTCTGCGAATCTGCTTGGAAATTTAATCTTTTCCCCAATCCACTGTAATTTTAAATAAAGCGAGAATTTCAAAGATCACAACATTTTAGGGGATTTAGAATCCGCGACCTTTTTGAAAATACAGTCATCAATAAGGTCAACAAGATAACCATTATTGATGAATATTTACCTGATCTTATCGAGTTCGGCGTCTAATCTGTTAGGCGAAAAAATCATGAGCGCTCTATGCACCAAAGTATTAATTAAGCCGACCCTACGTGATGTTGGTAAAAAAGGCAACTAGTTCACATATCGGCTTAATATAAATTGTAGTGAGACCCCCCCGTCTTGAACGTTCAACAAGAACTTCGAAGAAGGGAAGCGAATTGTCCTTCTCACTTTCCATAGGGAATTTTAGAGCCCTATGCAAAGAAGTAAACCTATCAAAAAATATTGACGCTTCACCTTGCGATGGAAAAATAGCAAAAGTGTCGTCAACATATATGCAATGTGTACTGGGTTTTGTTATAGAGTTGAACAGAAAGGATTCATAGTATCCGACAAAAATATCCGCTAAAGTTGGGACCAACGGACTCCCCATTGAAAACCCGTCAACCTGACAGTACATAATATCACAAAAACTACACGCCACAGATTTTGTAGAAATTAAAATGAGTTCAATAAAAAGCTCTTTAGAAACCGTGGAGCAATCAGGCGCCCATCATAGAGCGCGTCGGTAGATATACGTATAGTCTCATCCAACAGTATGTTGGTAAAGAGACTAGAGACAGCAAATGAGCACATAAATGATGTCTCTGCATTTGAATCAAACCCACGTAAACAATTAACAAACCGAAAAGAATCAGGGATGCGGTATGTGGTATATAAATCGCGCACAAGTTGTCGAATTTCCACAAGCCACCGAGCCAAAGAATGTTGGGCTGAACCAACCATTGATAAAATATGTCTCAGTGGTTTTGGCGAAACCATACATTCTGGGGCATTGCGCCCCAGAGGTTCTAATCCTGTCATAGACGTCCTTGCAAAAAAAACATTCTTTTTAAATAATGCAAGTAGACACCTTTGCACATTGAATAGTTCCCCATTAGAACTTTTTTAAAATTTCGACATAATATTATGCTATATTCTTTTTTACGCTATCGATTTTCTCCTGAAGATGATAGCCGAAAGAGATCTTGCGAAACTTCCGGCTATTTTATATATATATATATATCTATATATATATATATATATATATATATATATATATATATATATATATATACAAACATGCACCTTCATGATTTAACATGTTATGAATACTGCGGAAGTGGTGCTTGTGCGGTTCATTTTTGTAACAGAGAGTACGCAGTCTCATGACACACATCTCCTGATTGGACATTGTGAAATACCAGTGGTAGGTGACTGTATGCACAATGCGAATGGAAAGAAAGGCCGAGATAAGCGGGGAGAACATACAATGCCTATACTTTCCAAATGGGCATACATCTGGCACTAACCATGCTGGGCATTTTCTTACTTCGGTGAATTGACGAGAACCGACGCGTTAACGGGGTTATATATATTATATATATATATATATATATATATATATATATATATATATATATATATATATATATATATATAAACGTGTGTGCGTGTGTGTCTGTACCTGTGTCGTCGTATGGGAAAAAGAACATTTTCGTATAAATATTTAAACTCTTTCTAAAAGTGTTGCCAAATTACTAACAAAATCGAATAAATATTATCTGTTATTTTTGATCTAATCAACAGCCGCGCTAGATAGCCTAGAGTTAGATTTTTAAGTTTCTCAACATAGGGTCTAGATTTCTAATCCCGAAAAATTCATCCGCTCTAATTAGTCGTTGACGAAGAAACACGTGCCAGTGAATAATATAAAAAGAAGGTTGCTCTATTTATCACCTTTGTTCAAATGGAAAATTAAATTCAACTCGTACTTAACTAAAAATGCACTTTCATAAAATAATTGAATCCCTTCAGTATGTATCGCAAAACAAAAACAAATTAATAACATCTCCGTCAATAGCCATACCTTTATTAGTCGCTCGAGATAGCCTAGAGTTATTGAGTTAAGATATTTATTATGGGGTCCCGATTTCGAATCTTTCTAGATTCAGAAACTCTGACGAGACGATCTCAATAATTGATCTCAATGACCGTCTTCAGTGTCGTGCCTGCTTGAGCGTGTGCATTCACCAGTAGGACTAGAAAAAAGAAAAACAAGTCAATTTTGGTCTCATGGATTTAATCTGACAAGACGTTGTAATCATCATCAATCAACAGATAAGTAGTCAAACACTTCAGCAGAAATACCCTCGTTAGAGACACGCAATATGGTTTCTGTTCTGCTAGATCTGCAGCAGATGTGCTAACGGTTATATCTCGTAGGATTAGTGAATCTCTCGACAAAAGCTTTATTTCTAGGGTAATTGCTCTCGACATATCAAAGACCTTCGATAAGGTTTCGCATAAAGGCCTACTCCAAAAAAAATTCCAGCTACGGTATAACTGGAAATATTTTCTCGATCATTAAATCATTTCTCTCTGATAGGCTCATAAGAGCAGTGGTTGATGGGCAGAAATCAGAGACCCATAGTATTAATGCTGGTGTCCTTCAGGGGTCCATACTTGGCCCAGCTCTCTTCCTGATCTACATCAATGATCTCCCAAAACATATACTAAAATGCTTCGTTGACATCTATGCTGATGACACTACCATCTATGGCAACACATCAAAGGCTGTAAATTATTATGTTCTCTCTGATTCTCTCCTCTGATCTTGACATGTGGTGCAGTGGGGAAAGAGGGGATGGTTATCTTTAATGCATTTAAGACTCAACTCCTATCTCTATATCACAAACGCTCTGATCCCCAACTGGCATCACTTGAAATGGATGGCTCTCGTCTAGGGGAGGCCCCTATGTTTTGATAAGCTTCTGGGTGTGACCGTTACTCCTGATCTTAAATGGAACACATACATCAAGTCTGTTGCCAAGGTCGCTGGGAAAATGGTTGGATCCGTCTACCGCTCCAGCAGATATCTCAATAATGATTCAATTCTCTATCTATCTATCTATATAACAACCAAATACGTCCAAAGATGGAATACTGCTGCCACATCTTGGCAGGAGCTTCTAAAAACAGCCTATCCTCTCTTGACACAGTACAAAAAATACTCCGTGGCTAAGTGGGGGATGCCCTTTTCTTTTCCCTGAAACCTCTCTCCCACAGAATAGACGTAGCGAACCTGACTTTGTTCTATCGTTATTTCCATGAAAAGTCCTAGTCTAACCTTTATTCTCTGGTTCCCACTCGCCAATCTTTTTCAAAAAACACCCGACTAGCTTAAACCGCCTTCAATAATTTTCCCCACTCCTTATCTGTGCCTAAATCAAAACGTAGATTCCACGAACAAAGCTTTTTTTCTTAGAACTGCACGCTGTGGACCTCTGTTCCGCTTGCCTGTTTCCCTCCCGACTTCAACCTGGTGTCTTCAAGTCAAACACGAACAAATTCCCGATGAACCGCCCCCCTAAGAAATGACACCTTATCAATTCTCAAATACTATTGCTACACTATCCCATTGAGTACTGTACACCGAATCACCCTTATCCTCGAGTGGCCATTGGGCCTTCATAAGTGATGAACTCCATGTAAAAAAATCACGTATGTATGTGAATGGTTTGTCCGCATGTTAATCACGCTGGAGAAAACAATCCGTTTTATGCGGAACCTATTTAAATTTGGAATGTTTGTATACTCTGTAGTTACACTGAGCTTCAGAATGTAATAGATTGGTGTTACTAGAGGTGTGCAATAAGTAATGCCCCGGACCCACTTCCAGTTTTCTTATCCAGGTGAAATTTTGCATGTGCAATGATTTACATCTCTAACTGTTATTTGGCAAATTACAGCTCTGAACTAATTGTGGTTTTTGTTTTACAGGTGTTTTAACTAAGTCAGGTGTGAAATGGAACCTGTTGAATGTCGAACAGTTATCCAGTGTTTGTATTTTAAAGGACGCTAACTACAGGGAACTTTTGATGAAATGAAACAAACTTATGGCGATAATACCTCATCATATGACCTTGTAAAACGCTGGCATCGTGAATTCAAACATGGCCGGAAGTCTGTGGAAACAGCTCCCAAACCTGGTCGCCCCCTTTTGCCATTGACGAGGCATCTGTGCGTCAAGTTGAAGATGCCATTTTGTAAGATCGGCGCATTACTATTCACTAAATAGCCCAAGATGTCAAGATTAATGCAGGCTCTGTGGAAACTATCATTCATGACCATTTGCATATGCATAAGGTGTACGCCAAATGGATTCCCAGGTTGCTCACACCATTACAGAAGCGAGAACGCGTGAGTTATCGAGGATAAGTTTCTACATTTCCGGCAGTCAACACTATATATTTGCTGTCTAGTGTTAAACTCAAATAATAAATTGTGCCAGGAAGATGAGTCAAAGGTTTTCAAAAGACTGATTACACAGGATGAAACCTGGGTCCATCACTATGATCCAGAGACCAAAGCCCAGTCAATGCAGTGGAAGCAATTGCAATCACCATCTCCTAAGGAAGCAATGGTGCAGCCCTCTGCTGGCAAAGTCATGCTCACAGTCTTCTGCGACAAGGACGGAGTAGTGAATACAGATTTCCTGGCAAAGAGTACCACAATTACAGGACCCTATTATGCTTCACTTTTGAAGAAAATTAATGGAAGTCATCAAAATCAAGAGGCGAGGCAAGATCAGCAAAGGTACACACCTCCTGCAGGACAACACACCGGTCCACAATTAGCGTGTCGCCAGATCAGAAGCACGAACGTGTGGTTATGAAATCCTCCCCCATCCTCTCCCATCCTCCTTATCTCCTGATCTTGCACCCTGTGACTTTCACCTCTTCCCAGCCATGAACTTGTTTTTAAAGGAAAACGATTCCCAGATGATTCAGTTTTGATTTCAGTAGTCACGTCGTGGTTAGAGGACCAACCTGGGTTGTTCTACAAAAACGGTCTCCAGAGTTGCATAAAATGATGGGAGAAATGCATATCTGTGGGTGCTTCCTATGTAGAGACAGACTAGGAACTGTTCGAAGTTTGGTTGCTCTACTACTATGGGAAATGGGGCAGGGGCATTACTTATTGCGTCTCGTAATAAAAGGTGAAGTATTTTTGAAAAAGTATATTATAACATACACTAGTATACATCTATATATACATACCTATATGTGCACACACACATATATATAATGTATATATATATATACATATATAGAGAGAGAAAGAAAGAGAAAGAAAGAGAGAGATAGGTAGGTAGATAGTAATTTACGTGTATATATATTACACTACCCATTATTCTTTAGTTCGTGTACTTCGTGCTTTTCTGTTAGATCTTATTTTGTAAGCAAAGAAAAACATTGACGAATTACACTATGTTAAATTGCCAACCAATGACATTTTAGTGGCAAATAAGCACACACTTCGTTATTAAATAGCTCGAAAATTTATGTGAAAGTGAGTCGTGATGAAGCGAAAAGACTTTGTTTTCATTCAAGGTTTAATGCAATGATATGAATAGACCAAGTTTTTATGTAAGAAAGAGATTGAAATGTCATCTTTATGAATACAAACCTCGCGTATCATTTTTATCACTTATGTGTGTAAGTTTTTCTGTTTCTGTCAGATTTTATATAATTCGCTTTTATATTCTTGTCAGTAATACTTGATAGTTTATTTATTTTTATTCACTGAACAGTAGTGTGGATACTTTACAAAAATACTATGTCAAATCCAAGAAGTCGTGGAACTGACCATATATTTTAACACTGTTTGCATTCTTCTAACTTTTTTCATGTTGAGTCGATATCTCATTCTCTTCTTTATAGGTGTTTACTTTATTCGGAAATGTTCTGAAAATTCATACACTTATACGTACAAGTATATGCGTAGACATATGTATTGTATGTGTATATAATATGGAGGTAAGTAAATACGCATTTAACATTAACATATATATCATTCGAAATTGTAATATTATATTATGCTGTTTCTTGACCGTTGAAAACAAATCATTCAATTACTTCAAAACTCGTATTATAATAAATGGCACGCTCATTTTTTTTCATTTTATAATGAACTCATTTTATAATAAACTTAAACGCTCTTTAAATAATCTAACCAACTTTACAATGCATCGCATCAAATATTGAGGGTATTATAGTTATGCCTTTGATATTTGCTTGACATCACAAAAAGAATCAAACAAATAAGCGTTTCCTGCTCTTAGGGTGTTATTAGCGGAACCCAAGTTCAAACTAAGTAAGCCTGATTTCTGTTTTTGAGATCCAGTGCAAGATTCATTATACAGTCTGAGATGCATATTTGTAGGCATGGCAAGTATTGCTTTTCAATATCTGTTATTGATGAAAATACTAAAATCTTTTCAAAATGTTACATCTTTTTTTTATTACATTTTAACCACAAACAAGACACATTGCCACTTTGGTGTAGGGGGCTACTATCAGGGGCAGCAACTACTGGGGCACTATGTTGGGATTTGGGCAGCCTGATGTCGGTTCACGTTTCACTTGAACTTCTGCATGTCAGTACAGTTAGGAAAGCAGGGACCTGGAATGGAATTCCAGAGTCTAGCAGTTCTGGAGAACAAACTACTGGAGTAGAAAGATATTTTACATCTAGGGATCTCTACTGTGTGTGGGTGGGATTTAGCTGCCTGTCGGGTTAGTCGAGGGTGTCTACGTCGTTGGGGCACAAGTGTCTGCAGTTAGTCAGAACATTCACCATTACAATACTTGAAGAGCAGGCAGAGGGATGCAACGTTTCGTCGATGGGACAGAGGCTGAAGCTTAGATGCAAGTTCAGGGCCTGTGAGATTGGCGACTCTTTTTTTTAACTTTGTCTTGGAGCGAGAGACTAGTAGCAGATGCACCAGCCCAAATGTGACAACACTACTCAATATATGGGCGAATGGTGGGCTTGTAGATGTACAGGATACTTTCAGGTGTTAGTAGTTTTCTAGCACGGTAGAGAGAGCCTAGCTTTTTTCGCAGCGGCCCTGGCAATGTTTTCAATATAATTGTTTCAACTCATGTTTCCTGTGAACGTTAGGCCAAGGAGTTTGAAAGATGTACTCTCAGACAGAGAGTCAATTGCCATTGATATTGATGGCATAAAAGGTGTCTTGTAATTATTGAAGGAAATCAGTTTAGCCTTGGCAGTATTGAATTTGACCATCCATGTATGTCCCCATTACACTACACATTGGAGAACATCCTCTAGTGTTTCTGCCATTTCTTTAGATATGTGTTCATTTGTTTTCCTGTCATGCATGTTATAGAGTGTGGTGTCATCAGCATATATACCCATCTCAGAGGCAGGTTTGTCTGGGAGGTCATTAATAAATATTAGGAACAATAGAGGTCCAAGGATAGAGACCTGAGGCACTCCTGCATTTTTATCACACTGTTTAGATGTACGACCGTCGGGGACAACCTGGATTTTTCTCTTATCTAAGAAGGATTTAACTGCGTTAAGTATTCTACCAGTGATACCGTATGATTTAATTTTCCTGAGAAGACCCTTTTGTCATACCCTGTCAAAAGCCTTAGACATATCTAGAGCAACCGCTTTGCCCTCCCCCGCTTCGTCCAGTGACTGGTATATACGTTCAGAAATTACATTGAGTATGTCAGCTTTGCAACGGGTTTGTCTAAATCAATATTGTTTGTCAGCCAGATGTTTAGCATCTGTAAGCTACCGGACTAGAGCATGGTTTATATGGTCTCAAATATTTTGGCGAAAAGTGGGAGGAGGCTAATGGGGTGATAATTCGATGTTTCAGTTTTTTCGCTAGAATTCTTGAATATTGGTACCACAGAAGCAGTGTTTCAACAGCCCGGAAACCATGATTCATTAAGGTATTTGTTGTAGAGTTTGGAGAGAACTGGAGCTACTGCTGCTGAACACTTTTTTAATAGCACAGCTGGGATGAGATCCTGTCCACATGCTTGTGAAGTGTCAAGATGATTTATAATAATGTGTACCTGAGCAGGGGAGATTTTTAGATCGTCTAGCGTGGCGTCTGGCCGCAAAGGAGAGTCAGACAGGGGTGGTTGGAAGGCTCCAGTGTGTAGTTCCAGGCAAACTGCTGACAAGCATATTAGCCTTTTTCGGTTGTTGAGCAAGCAACCTCGTGATTGTTGGTTAGCGGGGGAACTTACTGAACACATTACTTAAAGTGGTGTTTTAAGAATAACAAGAACAAGTGCAAGTTTACGTTGCTCTTTTAAGTTTGAGGACATTTCATTTCAGGTATTGTTATGTTTATTCTTTTGAGTTTAACATAAGACAGCACATATATAGTGTTGACTGCCGGAAATGTACAATAATCATGCACTTTTTCTGGATTCTTTTTCGTCGCCTACTTAGTTTGTATGAGAGTTTACTGGCTTCTGATTTAACAATAATCATCCATTGGCCGGCACTATAATTTGAGACATAAACCTGCTTAAAGTCTAATTGTAAATGTTGTCGTGTGATTAATTAAAAATAATTGTTATTTTTAGACTACCGAACACATTATTATTCATGTTCGAAAATATTGTGTATTCTCAGTATTTCATCTGGCCAAACATGACAGTGCAAATTTGACGTAATGGGTTACAGTTTCGTACCATTCTTGTAAGGAAAACTTTTGTCACCAGATGTTTGTCTATACACTATTTGAAATGTTCTATGTCAGTACAATCTGAGAAGCAAGTATGCCGGGATAAAATTAAACAGTCAAATAGCTAAATTAAAACAATAAAATGTGTAAATACATGACTTCCGCAATCTAGTAATCTCGAGAGTGAAGTGGTGGTGTTGTTGTGCGTGTATACAATAGTTGTAAAACGGTACAGAAAACGATTTCTGTGATTTTCATTTTTTTTCACCAGAACGTCCAAGATCCAGCAGAGATATTCCGCATTAATTCCTCTCTATAAAAATATATAAGGTTATATCTTCCTACATACTTACGGTATATTTTACTTTTCTCTACCTTCATAATGCTATATATGATTTGCCTGTGGTACTGACTATTATAATCCTTTTGGTACCCTAAGATATTCCCGTGTCTTCAACCGCCTGCTTTTTTAAATTTATTGTGCCAACACTTGTGTGTTTTGTCTTCCCTTTTTTCTTCTTAGTTATTTTTTTATATCGTCTAGCATTTCATTCTTTGTTTTTATTTTCAATGTTTTACGTTGTGTTTCCCTGGTAATTTATCAATTGTTTTATAAAAGTGGCCACGTGCATCAAATTAGATGTATGTTGAATAGGGGCATATTAAAGTGATAATGAGGGAGGGAAGGAAGAGACATTTATACACTTCTGTGATGTTTCTTCTTGTAAGACATATTGCGAGGATGGTGTGACCAGTTCTTATAACATTACTCATAATGGAGTGAGACATTACTTATAATATATATATATATATATATATATATATATATATATATATATATATATACATATATATATATATCTTTGATAAATGCAAACAGATATTTGAAGCGAGCGAAAATTGCGGTGCCACAGATGCTAAACACATAACAGCGAGAGAGATTTTAAAATCTCGCCTACCGGCGACTGATCCATATCATACATGTCGACTAGGAAGTATACACACGGGTTCCTACGGAAGGACCAAGGGACAAGGCCTGTTAACTGATCTAAACATTTTCATTTGAATAATAGCTAATAGGAAATAATGGGGACAACCGGACGTCACACAGTAGGCCATATTTTTGTGGGTTTACTTTCCAACTTGATACTATTTATTTCTTATTTTTGAACCGAATAAAAGCATTAAAATATGTTAAACCCATATAAATTCTGCGGATAATTAGAAGAGTCACTTTTTTGGTCACATTTATTTTTTATATATAAGAATATTTGTGCCTATTTTTTGGTTTGTAGTACTCTCTGGTAAATCTTCAAATATCCGCTTATGACTTTTGAGAAAATATTAAAATTCCAGGTTACTTCTAATTGTTTTTAACATTCTATTATCTGTTGAAATATCTTAAATTGAAGTTATTTCATTGAAATGTATGGAATTCGTTCAGTCGTTAGTTTGCTTGTGTGTTGTCACCTTTTGGTTGTAACATTATTTACGTGACTAAAATGGAAACAAATTGGAGAAGATGATATATTTAATAGATGGAAGTTGAAAATATAACATTTTATTGCTTTGTTTTTACAATGAATTAACATATAATTTTTACGTTAAGTTTTTTAACATTAATTTTATTTAATATTTAAACGAAATACCTTTGTTCTTCGAATATGTGAAAATACTTGTATTTTTAGAGATTCTATTGATAACCAAAACAATTTTATGTAAGTTTTGCTTTAAAAAAAATATTTCTTAATTAAGAAATTTTATTTCTTGTTTTTAGTTGTTTTTTTTTTGGGGGGGGTGATTTTATAAATTTCAATTTACTTTTGAATTTTTCTTTAACACATTATTACATATTTATACACACGCACACACATATACATATATACACACTCTCTAAATATATATATATATATACATATGTATATATATTCATTTATATATATAGATAATGTTACTTCTCTCTCTATCCTGATCTCTCCCTCTCCCTCTCGCTCTCTCTCTCTCTCTATATATATATATATATGTATGCATGCGTGTGTATGTATTTTTGTGTGTGTTGTGTGCGTTTGTGTGTGTATTGTGTGTGTTTTCTTTGTGTGTGACCGGAAGTTGGTGGAAACAATTGTCCGAATGTTAAGAGCTTAAAACGGAAGGAAACGTCGACAAAAGAAACAAAAGCGACTTTGAAAAAAAGGTTATGTTCACGAAAAAGATGTTCGAGGAGAAAAATGCGGAATACTCAATATTTCAAAAGAGAAACGAAAAGCTTTCGAAAAAATATACCGACCCACTCACCGACAAGTAGTTGGATTCTTTTCAGGAAAAAAGAACGTCCACTGTCCTCGTATAAAGCTCGATAACTTACCTTTAATGATACGTGCAAAAAAAAAACTTGGTCCGGAAAGCTAGAGTTCATCGAGAATAAACGGTATTTCCTGTAAACTTTATTGAAATGCCCTAAAATATTTGCCATCCTCTGGAAGTTGTTCGGGCAGCATACACCAACAAGATGGTAGCAAAACCAGGGGACTGGCAGCTGGAATCCATATAATAAATGAAAAATTTGCAAACCCTAAACTAATTTCGATAAATTTTCTTACTCAATGTTAAAGGTAGGATATTTTTCGGTATTAGTACTGAGAGGATTTCAAAAGTCGTGCTAGACAATGACAATGCGTTTTTTCAACACAGAAAGCTGGAATTCCGGCTTCCCAATCTGTATCGACCATACAAATATATGGGACGGAATAAAACTGTCTGAAAATAATCTGCCGAATTCACGTCATTTTACTTGAGTTAGAAAAGTCGAATTAAACACCAACTACTTAAGACGGCAACATGTTTTATTTTTTTTATTCCGGAAGATATTAGAAATCTCATGTTAGCATATTTCACATAGACATATATGAGATTTTCAAATGATATCCACTAACTGGAACACGTTGAATATAGGCATTATGATGGGATGCGTTTTCTCTCCACTACTGTTTAATACATAATGGAGAAGATATGACGTAGTGTCGAAAACAACAGCAATAAGTAAATGATCCCTTCTATGAAGGCGTTCCTGGATAACGTGACATTTGTCACAGAATCCAGATCCCACATGGAAAAAATGAGTACCGCTTACCGAAGCTGTTTAAGTAGGTTGCGTTGAAAATAACGCCATCAAAATGTTGCAGTTTATAAATATTTAACGGAACCTGCAGAGATATACTCTTTTTGTGGGCGGAAACAGCATTGCACCATCCGCAAAATTCTGTTACTCTCTTCCTCTGGCTGATCGTCATCGTAAACGATGGATCACGATCAATTGATATGTGACCTCCTAAACAAACGCCAGATATAATGCATTTTCTTTGCACTAATTCCCAAGTTATCATGGAAAATGTAGATTATTGAAATATCACTTACAAAGGTTGAGACTATACAAAGCCTGATCAATACTTTTATGAAAACATTGTGAGGGGGTGCCTAATTCCGTGACAAACCTGACGTTATACAGTTCATCAAGAAAGTTAAAATTTCCAACATTGTCACTTGCTGAGGAACATAAATTGAATATATCCTGATTTTCCAGACTCTCCGGACCCATGACTGTAGAATTCCAAAACAGCAGTAATATCTGTCGAGAATAAAAAAAGCAAAATAAATTGCAGAATATGCAGAATCGACACTTAAGGTGCAAGAAATCGTCAGGGTTAAGGCATGCGGGAAAGCAGATTAATGCCTATACAAAAACAACCCCTATTAAGCATAGGAAAATGGGTTCGCATGAAATCCATAATCTTCAAAAACCAAGCGTATTGCTATAGATATAAAATAAACACGTGGACGTAGAAGGAGAGTGTAAAAACAAGGGAAATTACATAGCGCGACATCAAATACATGGATCCTATCAGTTTGTTGTTCGACACAATGCACCCTCAACGTAGTCTTCAGCGTCTCGTGAAATTGCTACCGGGCGCCTTGCGTTTTAGAATAGTACGCACTTGATGTTTCAAACTGATTTATAAATGCAGTTTCTTTTCTAGAGAGTTGCGATGTAAAGTTTGTTTCCGGGTATGTTTGAATTGTTTAAAGTGCTGCTACATTCGCTGGAAGTTGAGCATAGAGTCGGCTATTTTTGGGGTGTGTGATATAGTCCTTATGAAAAATTGCTTCTAGGGGCCTAATACTTGCGCACACCATCGTGAATATATATTTGTTTCCCGCCCTCACCATTAGAAATGACCCGGTGGTGTGGGATTTTAGGAGATTCGCTTGAACGGTTCATCCGCTACGGATATCGATAGTGGGGCTGGCGGTATAATTAGGTTGGGCTATCTGCTACTTGGAAGAACTTACATGACGTACATATCTTTTTGACGTTTTAATCCAAGGCTCACTAAAATGCTGGATTAATAACTGATGCGTCTCATTTAGCCCCACATGACCGGCCATCGGCTTTTACTGCGCTAAGCCCAATAAACCTTTTCGGTACGTGCTGGGTATCACCGTTTGATTGCATTCACTGGGTTTTCTCCTTCCTTCGACAAATCACTGCCACATTCTCATCAGCAATCAATATTCCCCGTAGAACTGATGCACACTGTTCATGCTTCTGGGTGACTTCTCACTGCTGTACAACACGTTCATGCTATTTTTGTCTTTCTAGGCTTGTGTCAAATCCCTTCTCGTCTTTCTCAGGAGATGGATCCCTTTCTCTCTTTTTTGTTCCCTAGTTCGCCATCGCAACTTATACCCTTGCTACGCGGATATATTAGATTTCCGTTTAGACCCTTTTTATAACGACTGCAACTTCTCTCATAGGTAGCTCTTGCTCTTTGCATCGTTTCCCAGCAGTAAAGATACCCCTTAAATTTTCAGCATTTGACGACACCTTGGATTTCCTTGGTCCTGGCGTTTGATATCATCGAAATTATTCGTAGTGTGCTTTAATCGTCTTCTACCAGACGCATTTTATTGGCACATATACGTTTTACCCTCTCGGTTTACCATGTAGTAACTTCCCTTTAACAATAAAAACTGCGACGATTCTTTTGCCCTTAACGTTATTTACTCTATTTTTTCTATTCTTAATTGATGGTATATAATCGCCAGACAACGCTGGGTAGAAAGAATTTATTCAGCTATCTGCTTATCAATCTATTAGTTGTCTATTTTTTCTAGCGGGGAAAACCTTCAGTTGAATCGCAAGAAACGATAACCAGAGCGGCATACCTGTGCCTAAAGGATCCAAGGGTAATCCTGTGATATTTATCAAAGTCTGTGACCGATCAATTTACAGCGAAAGTATGCAATCGTGGAGGTACTCGTTGTGCATGGGATTATGTTGCAATAACCTAAGTTAATTTAAGTGAGTGCGTTTTTAGAGGCCGAAGAGAAGGCATAGAAGAAACAAGTTCACTATGATGGAGCGACAGTTCCAGCATGAATGTAGAGAAACCGCAATCGGAAGATGGTCATTTACTTCGGTTTCTACTGTGATGAATTGCTGGGGAACTAATTTATATATATATATATATATATATATATATATATATATATATATATATATATATATATATATATGCATATATATATATATGTGTGTGTGTATATTACCGTTTTATTTGCTTACTTTTCTATATTCGTTTTACCTCATTATATTAATTATTTCTGTGAAGTCACATGAAATTATTAGATCTTTAATGTTATTCTGTAATCGAACCATATGTTATTAAGCAGATTAAACCGTAATATATATATATATATATATATATATATATATATATA
This sequence comes from Euprymna scolopes, assembly GCF_053919585.1. NCBI lineage: Eukaryota > Metazoa > Mollusca > Cephalopoda > Sepiida > Sepiolidae > Euprymna > Euprymna scolopes. The sequence goes on along the minus strand of NC_136487.1, from coordinate 166,178,201 downwards.
TGTATATATATATACATATATATATATATATATATATACATGATTTCAGCAAAATCGTTTACAAACATCTCCATTACTGTATATAGCACAAATAGATATACAGAAACACAAACAGGTCCAGTGGCAGGCCGCAGGACGGTGGATTCTAAGCTCTTCAAAACTCTGGCATTCTTTGGCACGCATTATACATACCAGTGCGCCACTAGAAGCAATTTCTTGATGTTCACATCTATGTATAATCAAATGCCGCGTCAAACCAACCCCTATATTGTTAGTTCGCCCGCGGTTGACACAGGTTAGCTCTGGCAACACAAGACTCTTTGTAGCCCACTGCGCTGAGGGTGGCTCATCAGCCCAGCTCTGCTCAGACATAATCTTCCGTACACCTCACACTCCAGACCAATTTGTCGGCCCCCCATCCACTGCTCCTTTCACCCTCCCTTCCTTGATATCCCGCTTCAGCCGCTCATACTGAATTTGATCTTCCGATAACTTGCCCACACCTCCACGCACTTCTCCACTCTTCGTGTCCAAAGCAAACTCTCCCAGGTTCTTTCATTTATCTCACTTTTTTTAAGGTGAACCTCAATAATCTTTGAATCTCATTTTAGGTTTTTGAGCCAGACGTCTTCCCTCGGCGAGCTCGCCATAAAAGAATTGTTTGGGATGCCCACTGTCTAACCTCCTTACCATATGCCCATTCCATCGCAGTCAATGTTTGATAATGTTAGCTTACATGGTTAGATATATGTTCTGATCAATCACCTCCACATCAATGACATAGATTTGCTAACCCACACTTAGGATTCGCCGTAGGCACTCTGGAGAAACCGCTCGAAACGTTTCAAATGTTTCCTGCATGTTGTCCAAGTTTCACTGGACTAGAGAAGAGCACAGAGAACGCAGGGGACATAAACCTTAATCTTTGTTGGAAACAAGAACCCATTATAGCTCCACAAACATCTGCCCTACTTTCTGAAGGCGTCATTTGCCATGCTGATCGGAAACGATACCTCATTTGTATAGATTTGTCTCACACGTCTCCGGAAGTTCACCCCTTGTCACGCCTGAGCAGGTGTTCCTTAGGCCAACGAGTACATAATCTCATTTTTACGTTATTCTGACATTTCCTGTCATTGGTTTAAACAACAAAATACCTGGGTGTTTTTATAAGCACAATAAATTCATCCCTATTTATAGGTCATCTTCTGCTATCCAGGATTTAATCCACGTTTAACGGCCAATCTCAGCATATTTACCCGCCTTACTCATGGTTTTAGCTTCCCAATGGGGAGCAGTATCGCTGCTGTAGACGCTCACCTGATAGATAAGCATCGGATAACAAATCCAAATTTTAATTTCCTCGTTGTCCTAGCAGCCGTCCATCGTTTGTGTCGCATACATTTTCGGTGTTTTTCTAGTTTATACTAACTGCATCACATCGCCCAATATTTTTAAGGCTACTTCAGGTTCGTTGCTATCCTCTCGAAATGAGGAAACTATCCGTCTATATTCTTTTCTTCAAATTTTCGAACAACTCTAACCTGCTTTGTAAAGTTAAATTTCACGCGACTCTCTACTTCAGCTTGGTTTCCTCCTAATTCGATTTTGCCTACATGCTTATTTGCTGGAACCCTTTCTGTTCGGCTGTCTAGCTCGCTGCTTTCCGCGGAATTTCATTCAGAAATTCTTCCTCGAGACCTCCTCAGGACCATGCGTTCTGAAATTGCTCGTATAAGTTTTAAATTTTTTATCGATTTTCTAGCATTAAACTCCAACCGTTCGTCGATCATTAGCAGTTCGCTTTTATCTTTATTAAATCAGATTACATTAAAACCTCCCTTACTTCTTCCATTTCTTCTTTCTCTGTTTTGCCTTTCAATGTAATTGTTCACTCCAGTATCTCAGTGGGTTTTAACGCTCCAATATTTCTTGATCGTCAAGCCAGCAGAGGATGCACCCGTCGGGGAATATAAGTGTACTTCTTTTAAATACAATTTGAACTCAGGACACCCCGTCTAAGGTATTATCCCATACGACTATACGACTTCCTATATATACATGCGCTACTTGTCTGACTTTGGGGCACAAAATTAACTTTGCCCTCGAATATTGATAGTGCATGCACCAGCTTCCGTGTAAGAAGAAGTGTAAGAAACTTCACAACGAAACCTGCGCCCCGACTCATACACTTTACCTATCCATCTCTCGGGTATCGAGGCTCTTAGCTGACTTAAGTTAAGTCTAGGAAAAAGGGTGGGAGGCTCGTATTCCTCGTAATTCTCAGTCAAATAGTTATGAACACATAGCTGAGAAAAACATCTTTGACTCTGCAGTCCAGCAGAAAGATGGAGTATTGTTGTCATATTTGGACCGGTGCATCTGTTACTAGTCTCTTACTCCAACCTAATCGGTCCTGAACTATCAAACAAGCTTCATCCTCTGCCCCATCGAAGCGATGCAGCATCCCTCTGCCTGTTCTACAAGTACTTTAACGGTGTATGTTCCGACGAGCTGTAAGCAGCTGTACCCCCTCTACGAAAATACCCCCGACAAACCCGACAACCAGTACAATCCCACACCTTCACAGTAGAGATCTCTAGATGTAAGAGAGTCTTCTACTCCAGTAGTTTTTCCCCAGAACCGCTAGACTTTTGAACTCCCTGCCAGTTCCTGCTTCCCCAACTGTGCTGACCTGCAGAAGTTCAAGTGTAATATGAACCGACATATTGCTGCTCAACTCCCCACCTAGTACCCCTGTAGCCTGTGCCCCTAATAGTAGCCCCCTACATCAAAGTGGCAATGTGCCTTGTTTGTGGTGAAAATGTAAAAAAAAAAAATAAGATAGGTCAACACAATGAGAGAGAGACAGGAACAGAATTAAAAGAATAATGGAAACACCAAACATTTGGTTTTATTATTGTTTCGTTTTTTTTATTTTCTTTTTTGTCCGGCATTTATTCATACATTTTTCTTAAAAAAAACAATCAACACTTGAACGACACCTTAATAAAAGAATACAGTCAACACCCAGAATAAGGATTAAATAAAATCCCAGCGGTATCAAACTTTAAGCGTGTTTCAGTTTTTTCCTAGTAATTTAAAAGTCTGTGGCTTAGGAACAGTGAAGTTTGCTCGCATAAATGTTAATGGGACTTAACGGATGTCTGGAAATATAGGGAAGTTATCACAGTAGCGTGATCAGACTGAATGTTCAATTAGACGACCCACCGTGCCTCTGTAAATTTAAGAAAGACGATAGTTTAAGAACAGAGAAGTTTTTCTTGACTAAATATTGAATGGATGACTGGATAGGCGTATATGTGTGTTTTTTTATTCCATACTATGAGGGTGAGTAAAATTCTCAATGAACCTGCGAAGAAAGTTGGCAAAATAAACTGACCTGATCCCATTTTGCATAGTCCGTAATCTTCTTGAACTCTGGGTGAATGTATCCTGTTTGTTCTTTAAAATATTAAATTTAAAAAAATATAGTCACGTATCTCAGATTTTATCTTCCCCATAATATCAAATAGGGTACTTCTTTCCCTTCAGGGCCAAACAATCGCTTTTCATTATTTCTGCACGTGCGATAACCACGATTAATCCCTATTTTTGCAAGGATGAAGAACGCATCTTTTCAAGTGGACGGTTACTGAGCTAGAGACAATATTTTTCTTCTTTTCGGTTTTCCCTGCCACGCTTGCTAATGACGAGGAATTGGCATTAATTGACGCCAGGGCGTAATCAGAGAAGGAAAAATAGCGGACAGAGATTTGGAACTAATTGGGTGGAGACAGCGAGGCGAAAGACGTGCCGTTAACAGACATTAGCAAAACTTCCGTGGAAGTGATTTGAGAAGACGGTTTTCAATAGAAAAAATATCATTCTAAATCTGAATTCATTTCATTGCACTGCCGCACAATTTCTGTTTTTAGCTTGTTCATTTACTATGCCTATTGTGTACATATCTCATCAAATTACTTTCTTTATTATTTAAAATTATTTAAATATTCAATTAAAACTATTTCAAACATTTAATGAATTTTAAGCTAGTATTTAATACTTTCGTTTTTCATTTCATGTATTCTCGATTTCGAATTCGGTTATTTAATATGGTTTCTGTTATATTCGTTTATATATTTGTATTTGTGTGTGCTTGCATGAGTTAGATTCTTAAAAATAATATCGCCCTCCTCGATATTAATCCAAATTTCCTTCGTTCCATTTCCTCTACCTTTCATGCTTCTTGTTTCATTGTTATATTTATCGTTATTTAAACGGCAAATGTTTAAATTTAACTTGTGCTTGTACAAACATGTCATATTTCTCGCTGAAGCCGAACAATCGAAACCAAAAATATTTTTAGATTCAAACATTTTTTTACTTTCTCCTCAAATACCTGTTACTCTTTTTTTTTCAATTTTATTTTCTTTCCTATTTTGCATGTTTTATAATTTGAATGAATATATCTTATTAGGCTTCTCGAGATTTTTCTATCTTTTTATGCATCCTTACATTTTATTAAGACATTTGAAACTATTTTCCTCCGTTCTCGCTTTAGATGCCAGTCGAATTCCGTTGCTACTTTATTTTTTTATTCATTATTTCTGTATTGTTTTCTTTTAATGTTATATTCTTTTTTTATTTTCGCTTTGTATTTGGCCACTTAAATTATTAACTATAAAATGTGTTCTTTTATAATGGTTTTAAATTGCTACATTGATATAACCTTATATTAAATTAATTACATAATATTTTCTACGCCCACCGATAACACACAGAAATGATATTTCATTCGCTTGAATTACTTGAAATTAAATGTGGAATTATCTTAATATTAAGATGATTACTTAAAGATTTTCTGTAGTTTTTATTTTTAAAATTGTTTAATATTTTCCGCGGGAAATGACTCACACGTGAGTTTTAACGACGAAAATAAGTTGTCTTTTCTATCCTCTTAATGTACGGAAAGAAGGCAAAACTTCATCACAACTATGTTAGTTGCTCGCATTCAACATTGCCCATCTAGTTGCTTATTTGTCAATGTAAGTTATTATTTCCGATATAACTTGAATAATGCAAACTTAGATAATGGAAGCAATAAATACTTAAATGAAAAAATGCGAGTATATTAGGGCAAGCAGGGATAACCGGCGTTTCTCGGTTCTACTATTAATAAATAAAAGAAATAATGTTCTGTTTGGATAGACCTGCTATATTAAGGATATTGAACAGTTTATCTAGTTCTATATGTCAATTATATCTAAGGGAACTTCGATAACCTTGTCCATATCTGAGTATATGGACAAGGGTTTTTTAAAACTTTGTTTTAATGTAAGAATACCACAAAAAAGATACGGCCATTTTAATTACAAGACGGACAAAAAAAGACAACGCGATCGTAATCGACCTTAAAGCGGTTGTATTATTTGCATCCTTTACCTGCATTTCTTTTATAAACTTAAAAATAGAACAAAGTTAATATTAATCAGTTAATATACAAGAGAAGTGCCTTTTTAAAACATAATAGATGTTTTTTTTCGTATTTAAAAATGATTATATAAAAAATGACCCACATTGACGCGAACCGCAGAAGCTTAATCCGTAAGGAAAGCTGCTATCCATAACCTCACAAAATTCTACCTACGTTATGAAATTGCAATTTTATCGTGTAATATTAAAATAGTAATAGCTGCATTCATGTATGTGTGCATTGTAAGTGTTTAAAAAACGTATAGTCCGGTGCAACGATCCTTCTTCGTTCGTAAAATTCAAGACTTTTTAATATCTTTTAGCTAAAATGGAAGAGACATAACTTTTTTATTTTACACAGTGGTCACCACTTATAAAGGCCCGGAAGACACTTGGGGATAAGAGTTATTGAAAGTACAGTATGTGAGTGTGGGGATTTAATACAGTGTTTACTTTAGGGGGGAGTCATTAGGAATTTGTTTACGTTGGACTAGAAGCACTACAGGTTGTATTCAGGTTGGAAGCAGGCAGATGGAACAGAGTTCTACAGGCGTGCAGGTCAAAGAAAGAAGCTTTGTTCATGGAATCTACGTTTGGACTTAGGCAGAGATAAAGAGTGGGGAAAATGTTTGACAGTGGATACAGCTAGACGAGGGGGACCAGAGATTTGAGTTCCGACAGGAACCCTCCTATGGAAATAACGATAAAACAAAGATAGGCTCGCAACGTCTCTTCTGTGGGAGATAGATGTTGCAGGGAAGAGAAAAGCGCATCCCCCACTAAGCCACGAAGTTTATTTTGTACTCTGGCAAGGCAGGATAGGTTGTTTTTAGCAGTCCCTACCCAGATGTGGCAGCAGTATACATACATACCCACATACACACATATATACACACACACACCCATATATATACACACACATATACCCACACACACACACACATATATATATATATATATATATATATATATATATATATATACATATAATGGGCTCGCCCGTCTCAAAAACTAATTTCAGTTTAGTTGTTTCTGTCTTGCCTTTGATTAGAGCCTCACCAGGAATTTCAGATGCGATCACAAGCCCTGCACGAAAATGTATTAAAGTTTTTGGACTCTGTCAAATCTTAAGACATTTAAACGATTGTTTCCTGCCTTAAGCAATTTGTTCAAGAGTTAACGGTAGGATTTTAGGTTTAGTAGATGTTAGCGTGATATTATCCTTGTATATCCAGAATGGGCGAACATGCTTTTTATCTGACGTTATCATCGTCAGTCTAAATGGTTTATTGGTTTTACACATGTTTTGCGTTTCATTAGAAACCGATGCATTATTATCAGTAATTACTCTATCAAATATCATTTGAATTATGAGCTTTGTTTTTTTTTTCCTTAAAGCGCTTATAGTTTAAAAATCCAACACCAGTAAGGAACACCAAGTTGACACCACGTTGTGAATAAATATGCATTCCAATATATCTCTGAAAAATACAACGGAAATGGAATTGTGGCGAGATCCGACCCTTTTTTGTGATATTGGTGGCATGGAATTGTTCAAATTCACCCGTGATCAAAGTACCTTCCATGCCGTCATAAAATGATACAATAACATGAAGCATTGCATCTAATATTGCAAGCTACTCTCTTCAATGCGGTGAAAACTTTAGTAAGATCAACAAATATAATGTAAAATCACCACTGTTTCTCTCATGCTGGTTTCGGTAAAATTTCTAAGAGTAAAACGTTATATCCCAAATACTCTAGACAAACATAAGACTCGTCAAGCTGAAAACGCTATCAATAATTTCCCCCACTTTTTATCAGTGTGTAAACCTAAACGTATATTCCATGAACAGAGTTTCTTTTTCATAACTGCCAGCCTGTGGAAATGTCTTCCGTCCTCTGCTTTCCAGCTGACTACAATCTGATTGTCTTCAAGTTTAACGTAAACAAGTTCTTGATGCGCCGTTCCACTTAGGTTATCAAATTTACCGAATTCCCATTAATAACGATTACTATATTTTCCAATTTACTAGTGTACACTCTTACGCCTTATCTACGGCGTGTCTCTGGGCCTTGATAAGTGGTGATTCCAGATCACGTGCTATTATATAGGTATTTTTACATTTGTGAGACCTGACCATATAACCAAATGCTTATTTTAAAGATGATATAGCTGTTTGGCTAGTTATTGCTCTCCACAACTCTCAAGTTTTAGTTGTAAAGCACTTTTCCAAGGATCCTTGTCTTAAGATTATTACTTAGTGCTGTCGAAAGGTTCTTTCAAAAAGGTCTAATATTAAGCTGTTTCTATATATTTCTGGGACTGCTGTATTGCAATTAGGTGAGTGGATCTGGGCCATGTAGTAGTCTCTGGCGGGGCCTCTCGATGCCATACTAGTGGGTAATTGTTACGGCTTTACCTTTTCGTGTGCTACAAAAAATAATTCCTGTCTTTTTCTCTCTTACTTTCCCTCTCTGTACTGCTCTACTCAACTATGCCGACCTATTCCACAAATCCCAAAACCTCAACATGAAATATCTCCAGAATATTAACTCGATTAAACCTAGAACCCCATCTTTCAACGTAGACCCCTACTACCAGGTCTCCTTCTCCAACATCAGGGGTCTACGTTCCAACCTTCCAGAGGTTGAAACCCAATTACAGGAGACGAAGTCGGACGTATTATTTCTAAGTGTAACTTTAATAGGGCCGACCACTTCCCTAGATGAGTTCATAGTTTCTAGATAAGTTCATAATTAACATATACTCTAATTTAACAGCTTAATCTGACACCCAAGATCGCCATGGGCATGGAATATGTGCCTACATGAAGGATGGCTTCGGGTATGGCAGGGATATCTCTACAGAAGATCCTAATTTACCCTATATGTGCTTCAGGGGTGCCCTTGCTAACACCACTGCATTTATATTTGCCCTCTATAGGCCCCACAAACGCGGGGTTACTATCTTTAAGAGCATATCTGAAAAAAATAGACCAAATACTGTCTTCACATCCCTCGGCTAACATCCACATCTGTGGTGACTTCAAGGTCAATAACGTGAAATGGCTGACCCATTCAAATAAGACAGATGATGAGGGGAGGTTTTATCATGATTTTGCCACTCCATATGACCTCACTAAGGTTGTTCGCGAGTGCCAGATATATCCGGTCAATATGCAAGCCTCCTAGACCTTTTTCTCTCAACGTCTCTTGAGTTATGTTCATGTTCCGTTAATTCTCCTCTAGGATCCTCCAACTACTCCGTCGTATCAGTTTAGATAAAAACGAAATTTAAATTTAAGAAGACCCCAGACGTACCCCTCCACCGTACTGTATACCGGTACTCTATGGCTGACTTGGATAACTTCCGTACATTTATATCTGCGTTACCTCTGCACTCCATGTTTTAAAAGGAAGTGCCCTCTATAGTATCAGATCTGACCAAATGGTTAATTGTATGCATAGACCAATTCATACCATCTAAAAAATTCCAACAAAAACATAACAGCCAGTCATGGGTCTCCCCAGAATATGCTGCTGCTATCGCGCACAGAACTCACTTTTTCCATAGCTACCAACGTAATAGATGCACTGAGACTAAAGCTGCTTTCAGGACTGCCAGCAACAACTGTAAAAGAGTAAAAAAAACATGCAAGAGAGCTATATGCCCAGTCTGTTAAATCCAAAGTAGCTGATCAGCGGCTTTGTTCCCAGTAGTTTTGGCAAATAACAAATAGGATCCTGAACAGACATGTGCGTTCTATCCCAACCATTATCAATGGACCAGATGTCATCTCGTCAGTGTTAGACAAGGCCAAACTATTTTCAAAGAACTTTGCAGCTAATTCTACCCTATGAGACGAAGGCCATCAACTCCCCATATTTCCTCCTATAACACAGAACAAGCTAGGTAACATACAAATATCCGTGCATGAGGTCGCCAAGCTAATCAAGAACCTAGATTCCAGTAATGAAACTGGCCCTGATGGCAACCAAATTATAATGTTAAAAAAGCTTCAACCAGAACTTGCTTCCATTCTTACGAAACTATTGAAGCGCTGTCTTAACGAGAAGTGTTTTCTGACAAATACCTCATCAGTTTGCCCTGTATTTAAGAATTCATGTGACAATCATCTCCCTCTCAGTACAGACCAATGAGTCTCTTGTGTGTTATTAGTAAGTTGCTAGAATCCATATTACATAGAGAAATAGTCAACCACCTAAGCAAGAATACCTTCTAAGTGACACACAATATCGTTTCCGCTCTGCAAGATCTACCACAGATGTTCTGACGGAGGTCTGCAATATAAATGCTGGTGTCCCTCAGGGGTTAATCCTTGGCCCAACTCTCTTCCTGATCTACATCAATGATCTCCTTACACACATACTTTAATCATTCGTTGACATCTATGCTGATGACACGACCATGTACGGCAGCAAATCAAAGGCTGCAAATGACAAAGTTCTCTCTGATTCTCTCTCCTCTGATCTTGAGCGCGTGGTTCAGTGGGGGAGATGTGGCTGGTTACCTTTAATGCATCCGAAACCAAACTCCTATCTTTACATCATCAACGCTCTGATCCCCATCTGACATCAATTGTGATGGGTGGCTCTCGTCTGGGTTAGGCCCCGTGTTTTGACAAGTTTTTGACATTTACTCCTGATCTGAAATGGAACACGTTCATCAAGTCTGTTGCCAAGGTCGCGGGAAAGATGGTGGGATCCTTCTACCGCTCCAGAAGATATCTCACTACGGATGCAATTCTCTACCTATATAAAAGTCAAGTTCGTCCAAGGATGGAATACTGTTGCCATATCTATGCAGGGGCTGCTAAAAACAGCCTATCCTGCCTTGACAGAGTACAAAATAGACTTCGTGGTTTGTTGGGGATGCCCTTTTCTCTACCTTGAAACCTCTCTCCCACAGAAGAGACGTTGCGAGCCTATCCTTGTTTTATCGATATTTCCATGGCAGGTGCTCGTCTGAACTCCAATCTTTGGTCCCGCCTCGCCAATCTTTCACGAAAAAAAAAACCCCGTCTAGCCGATTCCACTGTTAAAAATTTCCCCCACTCTATATCTGTGGGTAAATCAAAACGCGGATTCCATGAACAAAGCTTCTTTCTTAGAACTGCACGCCTGTAGAACTCTGTGCCGTCTGCCTGTTTCCCACCGGACAACAACTTGGATGTCTTCAAGTCCAATGTAAACAAATTCCTAATGAACCGCCCCCTTAAGTAAACACTTCATCAAATCTCCACACTAACGTAATGTACTTGTAATAACCATTATCTTTGAGTGGATTCCGGACCTTGATAAGTGGTGATCACTGTGTAAAAAAATAATAATAAAAATAAAAATAAATGTATTTATGAATTGAAAATAAGGCTATACATTTTTGAGAGAACTATCGCCCGGCATAGTACTGTAATTTCTTCTTTTCGTCAAAGAATTTATCTGTTTCTATATCTTCTGCAACTTCACGATGCTGACAATTATAATTATCATCAAACAGATTTGACGGTTTAAGGAAAACGTATTCACTTCCAAGAGTGTTAACTTGTTGAAATTTGAAAGATATTTCTTCAGTCAACATGTCTATTACTGACAGCATCTCCAGCCTCAACTCAGTATCACTCCCCAAAGCTGCATCAGTAAATCGTTCCCCAGCCATTCGTTCCTTTTTGTGGATACAATGCTCTATTCTGATACCTATTTTCGAGCAGGGTGTTTTTACTCGTCTATTGCAATGTCCACCATCTTTTCTCTATTCTAAAGTAGGCAATATTTCAACATCGTTAGCCTGACAGAGCTTTGTTCCAGACCAAGCCCCTTTTCATGGAGATATATCTGGCATAATTGGTTTCTGGGAGAATAGTTTTCCGAAAGGTCAGAAATAAAAGAAACGGAAACGGCAAAATCGAGCTGAGAATTAAAGATGCATCTGATTTTGTGGTTGCATTTTCTACTTCTTCTGTGAGCTATTCAACGGCAATGACGATTTCCAATTATTTACCACAACAGTTACAGCATATGTTCGACTACTCCATTTAGTGTCCACAGTCTGCTTGATACTTAGACCGGTCAACGGAAGCAAGACGTCTTAACGATGTGTAGATGCAGAAAAGAACGAGAATCACCGGACCAGTGTGCCAAAAACTATATAAAAAATGAACCTCTACAGAAGCGACATTTACACACGCCAGATTTAATGAATTGTTAGTGCCTGGAAACAATAGAGGTTTGGGTTTATTTCGGAGATTCGAATTTGCACATCCGATCGATGGCCCGTCATAATAGCAGCATTGTAAAATTGCTGACCAATACAGTCACTAATCGGAATCCCATCCTGTTCACGTTCTCTCAAAATTAGTTAAGAAATGCCCTCTGCGCTTTTACATTTCGTCTCGTTGAAGGAGAGAAAGAACTCCTCCACTGCCACTTTATTTACGTGAATTTTTTTCGCACCGCAATACGTAACTCATCCGGTCCTTGTAAGATCCATCAGGGTTGCTATCAAAAACTTTGCAAACATATTTGTTTTTCCTGGTCGGATCGGTGATTTCTTTCTACTCTTCTCCGCAACATGCTTTCAAATTCATTTTGAATTTCTGGTGACAGATAAGACTAGTGATTTTCTTTCCCAGGTAAAATTTCACCAAATGTTCACGGAGCACAAGGTCATAAATGACCAATAAATCGATTAATTCTAAAGTTTTCTTTGTTTTCTTGATCTCTCTCATCCGTATGGTGTCTTCCCTGTTACCCCGTAGTGCTAGATTCAAATTTGTGAGAAAATCGATGATGTGCAGCAATCTAGCTCGAATTCTCCGCCACTTCCTAGTTTCCATCTCAACAAGATGCTGCTATACTTTGTCAACGACCTTTCCTTCGGCAATTCGGATTTCTAAATCCTTTCAGTTAGGAAACGCTGGAGCATGCGATGTGCTACTTAATGTTCACATACTTTTCAGTATAACTTCCACCAATTGGGAAATTCCCTATCACAGAAAACTCGGCACTCCAGTTGAAAATCTTCTGCTGGAAAAGAAAAATAAAGTATCTCTGGAATGAGAATAAACCACCATTGATCACAAAATTTACTCACTTTGAGCAATTAGCGATAGAACCATTTTTAGTCAGCTTTCAAATGTCGCCTTTTGTTTTGGCGCCTGGTCAGACTACCTTCTTGAATTCATGATCAAGCTGCTGGGCAACGGTAGCTCCATGCCGAACCAGCTTAGCAAAAGTTTTACGATTAATCTCAACTGGCCATAACACATCATCTGTAAAATCAGTTGCAGTGCATGTTTTCGCGCCAACTAGTGGTTGCCATTCCAACTTTACGCGCATCATCATTATTGGCAGTTTTTGATGTATCAACACTATCAATGTCGCCTTTCAGAAGTAACTGTATCAACGTTAGTAATATCATCTTCATCTTTGGTTTCAGCATGATCTTCAACTTTCGTTCCGGCCATTTCGACCATAAAAGTTTTATACTTGAATTTTGACAGTGTGCCTTCATTCTTTTTTGCTTTCTCTTCTTTTGTTTTTAGCTTTTTACGGAATGCCGCACCATTCTCCCTCGTTCTCTTTATAACGGTACCTTCTTTGTAAATTCACGCAAATATTCTGCATATAATTGAATATTTTATTTTTTATAAATAGCACGGAATTTCCCTGCATGAGCAGCTTATTGTGTTGCTCCATACTAGTACAAGAAAAGTATCCCCCCATAAAAAAAATTTCTGCGTTGTCTCACCCTATATATATATATATATATATATATATATATATATATATATATATATATATATATATAAATGTAATTCTTGGTTCGTTCAAACTCTATAGTACTATATTTTTACATTACCAATTTAATTAAATTTTTCAGAAATTCTACTTTGAAAGTCAAGGAATGTTTGCCTGTTATTAAAATAATTTAACATTGCGAATTATAAAAATATTAAATTAAATAAAAATATTTTTTTAACTGCGAGATTTTACGCCATTTTATTTCCGGTAGAAATTAGTCTTTCACTAATTGAGATAAGTATTATTTGTGTTAATTGTTATGATACTCATGCAGTGAGTGATCCGTGGTGAAATAATTTTATTATTTAAAAAGCCATTGTTAACATGGGGAGAGGAGGGTGTTTTGTATCTATTCTCTACTTTAACCTTACAAGTGAATAAAAAACCTATCGTGAAACTTTAATTAAATGTGAAATACGATTTAAAAAATAGCGCGGATCACTCTCTGAATTAGCACCATTTTTATTTATTGTGGACTATTATTCTCATCTTTATTAGTTGTTGTTTCACGACTTTTCGGCAACTATTCATCTGGCCTTCATGAAAAGAAGTAAGTACGTGAGAAATTATTTTTTCCTTTTATAAATGTTTAGTAACTTTTTTTCCTTTTATTATTCTAAAGGAGTAAACATTTTCTTATTCATGAAAAAAGTTAAGCCTACGTAAATAAATAAATAAATAAATGTTTGTACACATCACAAATTATCAATAAATTGTTTAGTTACTTTTTTTTTTTAATTATTTATGAAAATAGTTAACGTAAAAAATGTTTATAAAAGTGCAAAACGCGACGTAAGCGTCGTAGTTGTACACACATTACTCCCATGCTAAATTTCTATACTTATAGGTTTTTGCAATTTTTTTGCACTGGATTATTATTGATTGGACACTAATTAAACAGATTATTAAAAAAGTAAATACATCATTATTTCGACATTTGAAAATTGTGCTCACTTTTTAGTTACGACGTTCTGATAAATCAGTTACCCATTTTGTAACCATTAAAAACGCGGTATATCAAAACCATAGAAATTAAAAATAATACGAGCCTCTACCGCATTTGTAAGTCAGAAATATATTTGTTTCCCAAAGAAAAAATAGATACAACATGACTTTTTTTATGGTTTTTATGAAAGTAAAGTTTCGAGTTTAAAAAAAATGTGTTTATTTATTTAGTTAAAAGTCAGTTTGTTGGGGTTTATTTTTTTTAAATTGTTTTTATGAAAGGTGAGTTGGTGTTTCTTTACAATAAGTTATCTGTTTTTATTAAAGATGAGGTTTTTTTGGTTTTTGTTTCAAAACTTTTGTTGTTTTTGTAATTTGGTTTTAAAGTATTATAAATTTTACTAACATAATGGAGAAATGTTTAATAATTTGGTATTTTTAGATTAGGTCCACCTCCATAATTTTCCTGTAAATGACGACATTTATAGGTTTCCTAGTATGCTGAACATGGAAATCGCATTGAGATTTTGAAATAAGTAGTTATCAAGATATAAAAAGGTGTATAATGCGTTGTATTCTTTGGCGATACATTATTTCGTACACATGCGACCATTTTATATCTCCCGAAGACACTTCTGTATTTAAAAAAAAAGTGACCGACTTACCTGAACGTTATAACTAAAAAGTGAGTACCCCTTTCAAATGTTGGAATCATATTTTTTTTTCAATTTTTGTTAGTGTTCAATCAATAATAATCCAGTGAAAAAAATTCAAAAAACCTATCAACATAGAAACTCCGCCACGTAAGTAAATAAATAAAAATGTTACGTGCGTATGCGTTAGCCTTGATTGGGGGGGGGCAAAAGGAACGGCCATTAAATAATTGTGCGGGTCGCCATTGAACTCAACGCCCAAGGAGTACCAAAATAGTGTTCATGATCTGAAGATTTTTTTTTTTCGAAAAGTGGGGTATCACTTTTCATGTAAAGTTAACTTGAAATGAGCACCCACTCTCTGGCCACCTGAGGCAGGGGCACGTATTTGCGTGTTTATTGGCTTAAAGGTTTTTTGGTACGCGAGTGCATATTTAACAGTGTTCGTTTATGCTCACGCGTATGCATAAACAAAGGCTACGTCTGTGAAATGGAAAATAGTCCCAGAGTTCAGGGGTTATTGCCATGCAAAAGAAATCAAACAAAACACCTTTTAGCCTAGAAACACACAGAATAAAAGAAAAAATAGCATCCATTTTATTCTATCGAATGCATTTGCTGTTTTTATTGTAAACTATTTTCCCCCGGATTTTTTATATAATTTTCCATTAAGGGCCGTGCATCTGACGTTCGTATATTACAAAATATTTTTTGTAGATTTTGGTGTGCTAGGTAAATCATTTTTTTTTATTCATTTTTTCACACACAATGTTATTATACCATCCCTATTGTAGTTAAAACATACTTACCAAAGTATTATTATGTACCTCTATTATTGTTTTTAAATGCATATTCCACAGTGCGCTAGCTAAACCGAATTAAGCATTTATCAAAATCTTTGCTGATGGTATATTAATTGAGTAAATACTATCAGATAATGATATAAAATTACTAAGTGTCATAATATATATATATATATATATATATACATATATATGTATATATATATGTATATATATATATATCCTTAATCTATTCACATATTACAAGTTTGTTTATATTCCAACGTGTCGCTTTGTTGATTGAATTTACTTGGAATTTTTGTTTTATTATCTATTTTATTGGAACGACACTTAACTAATTGTGCGGGTCGCCATTGAACTCAACGCCCAAGGAGTACCAACATAGTTTTCATGATCTGAAGATTTTTTTTTCAAAAAGTGGGGTATCACTTTTCATGTAAAGTTAACTTGAAATGAGCACCAACTTTCTGGCCAACTAAGGCAGGGACACTTATTTTCGTGTTTATTGGCTTAAAGGTTTTGTGGTACGCGAGTGCATATTTAACAGTGTTCGTTTATGTTCACGCGTATGCATAAACAAAGGCTTCGTCTGTGAAATGGAAAATAGTCCCACAGTTCAGGGGATATTGCCATGCAAAAGAAATCAAACAAAAAACATTTTAGCCAAGAAACACACAGAATAAAAGAAAAAATAGCATCCATTTCATTCTATAAAATGCATTTGCTGTTTTTATTGAAAATTATTTTCCCCCGGATTTTTTATATAATTTTCCATTAAGGGCCGTGCATCTCACGTTCGTATATTACAATTTTTTTTTTTTGTAGATTTTGGTGTGCTAAAAACGAATCTGCAAACCGTTTCCGTCGCAAAAAAATAGTATTTGTGATATGGAGAAATTACTTTTTCGAAAACTGGCGATAACTTTTCCATGTAAATATAACTTAAAATGAGAACCCACTTTCAAGCCACCTGAGAGAGGGGGATTTTCCCATGTTTATTGGTACAACAGCTTTCGTTTATGCTCACGCATATCGTAAACGAAGGTTACGGCTGTGAAATGGAAAATAGTCCCAGAGTTCAGGGTTACTGCCATGCAAAAGAAATAAAAAAAACACTTTTTAGCCAAGAAACACGCAGAAAAATGCACCTTTCTCAGGTGGCCAGATAGTGGGTGCTCATTCTAAGTTAAATTCACATTAAACGTGATCACCCACTTTTCGAAAAAGTAATTTCATGAATATCATGACAACTTTCTTTTTGCTACGGAAACGGTTTGCAGATTCGTTTTTAGCACACCGAAATCTACAATAACATATTTCGCTATATATGAACGTGAAACGGGCCTTAAAGTAAAATAATACCGGATCTTTTGGAGCAGATTTGCAGTTTAGTTGTACAAATATCCTCAAACCAGGTAATCACTAAACGGGAATTTTACAAGTCGTAACCTGTATCGAGCAAAAGTTTAAAACCACCGATTATATGCTAGCCTACGTCACAGTAAGATATGAGTGAGTTCCTAACAGTATTTTGTATAGTTTTTTAGTTTAAACTCATTTTTCCAAAATTTCCTTAAACTTAATGTGTTCGATACAGTCTGGAACCGTTTGTATTTTTCAGATATACCGATAAACATTGAATGTTTCTGAACCGATTATACATTACATAAAAACACTAAAATCTTATCCAGTAAGGTAGAACATTTACTTTTCTTGCCTTTGATAACATGTATTTGTTATATATTTATTTTTGACATCTTCTTTGTATCTGTGTTTAGTAATATAACCCCTTTTCATTTAATATAACGTTTAGTCGGCTTGAAAAACAGTGTTTATCGGTGAATTTGAAAGAGACAAATGGTGGCGAACACTGTTGATTACTTTAAGTTAGAGAAAGTGAGTTAAAACTTTAAAAAAAATACTATACAAAATACTATCAGGAACCCAGCGATTATGCCAGCCTATGTCATGGTAACATATATTCGGTGAGTTTCAGACACTGTTTAGTATAGTTTTTAGTTTTCAACTTACTTTCCCAAACTTAATGTATTCAACAGTGTCCGCGACCATATCTGTTTTTCGAGCCGATTAAACATTTTACATTACAAAAAAAACGCTACACAATTATCCAGTTAGGTAGAAACGTAACTTACCTTACCTTTGCTTTCATTTATTTTTTTGGACAATTTTTCGAATATGTGTATAGTAAACTCCCCTCTTTCGCCATCAACCAAATATTAATTACTTAATCACCTTTTTGTAAAACAACAAAAAAAGACATTTAGCGTTTCAAAATTTTTGCTACGTTCGGCTTCATCCACTAATTGTTGGTCGATCCAAACCATGAATGATTGACAGAAATTTCCGAGGATCCAGATCAAATTCTGCAAGAGTACCATTTTTTTTCATTTTCGCCGTCTTTTTCACTTTTTGGAGTTGATTACTGTTCTAAGAATATAAGAAACATGCCTTTCTCTTTTTATTAAATTTTTCCATTACACCAAATTGAGCCACTGGCACGCGTGGCAGGGTACGGCTTGTATATATATATATATATATATATATATATATATATATATATATATATATATATATATATATATATATATATATATATATATAATATACTTGTTTATTGTTATATACACATGGTTACATCCTGCTGCTACAAATAGCCACTTGTTTCAATCAAACAACAGATATCATCTGCCAGCGACATGACTATTCAAAAGTTCAATGAATAACCTCATTATTCATTAAACTTTACATGAATAACCTCATTATTCATTGAGTTCAATGAATAACCTCATTATTCATTGAACTTTTGAATAGTCAAGTCGCTGCCTGATGATATCTGTTGTTTGATTGAAACAAGTGGCTATTTGTAGCAGCAGGATGTAACCATATTTATATAACAATAAACAAGTATTATCAGCTCTTTTTTATTGACCACTATCTAACAACCTCGTTGAATTCATTAGTCCATTACTTTTGAATAAAAAAACCCGAGTATATATATATATATATATATATATATATATATATATATATATACAGAGAGAGAGAGAGAGAGAGAGAGAATGAGATAGAGAGAGAGAGATCCGTCACTACTCCCTGCCTAAAACAAGAAACTTACAGGAAAAGAGTATTTCCTTTTATTTTCTGTTTTAACCTAATGTGTGTACGTTTTTCACCAGTTTCCATTCTGTTGAGTATTTATGAGTGTTCAGTTTTTTAATACATGGGTGCGAAACAAATTTGAAAAGAAGCTCCTTGCTCCTACCTCACGATGACGAAGAGGGGGTCATGTTTTGCCTTTTTTAATTCTTACGACTCTTAAAAAGTTAATATTTAATATGATATAAAGAGCGTTTAAAACTACTTTGAAAACAAATAAATGGTTCAGTTAGGTTTTAAAATTACTTATTTGTTGTAAATTTGATGTTTTCTACCACGTTTTAGAACTCTCTGTATTGGTAATCAAACCAAAAAATAATTAAAATAATAATTAAATAGTTTTCAAAGTATTTCCTTATTTGAGAAAATGTTATAGAAAAATATTAGGAATGTGCAACCTTGACTTACGTCATACGCAATATGATGGCCGCGAACGGATTTAAAACAGGGAACAGAACGCAGATTTTAGTGAAACGAAATTAGCAAATCGACTATACAGTGTGCAGTCTATAAAGAAAAAATGACATCAAAAACTAATAATAAACGTGTTTTGATTTTGAACGTATTCTTTTTAACTTCTAATTAATATGCTAAAAATGAAATGAATCAACGGAGAAATGTTTGTGTTTTTACTACGACCGTGGATTTATATATTTAAATAAACAAAATATACCGGAAAAATAGAATTTCATGGATGTATCTCTACATAATTACCAACGCTAAACAATGAAGTGAAAAATAAAATTAAAACAATGTAATGGAATACCTAAAAAAGTATAATCTTCTAGTATATGAAACAAAGCAATTTTAATGTATTTTTTTAGTTAAGAATAAAAGCTGTCTTAGAAAATGTAAATAAGAAAATTAAACCGCATAAAAAAAAACTCATCCACTTAGGTAAAAACATTTGTTTTTTTTAATTCATTTTTTCACACACAATGTTATTATACCATCCCTATTGTAGTTAAAACATACTTACCAAAGTATTATTATGTACCTCTATTATTGTTTTTAAATGCATATTCCACAGTGCGCTAGCTGAACCGAATTAAGCATTTATCAAAATTTTTGCTGATGGTATATTAATTGAGTAAATACTATCAGATAATGATATAAAATTACTAAGTGTCATAATATATATATATATATATACATATATATGTATATATATATGTATATATATATATATATATATCCTTAATCTATTCACATATTACAAGTTTGTTTATATTACAACGTGTCGCTTTGTTGATTGAATTTACTTGGAATTTTTGTTTTATTATCTATTTTATTGATATGATAATAATTAAATATACTATTAGAGAGTTTTGTGTAGCGTGGAAAAATTGTATGACCGACAAAAACACATTCTAGGAAATGTTGTCCAGAATTAGTTACTTAGAAATTTCTGGTAGATTGGAGACCAATGTCACACCGTGAAATACAATAATTATATTATTGAATTCCTGTGGCGACAAAAATGTGTAAAACATACATTTGTCTACATCATAAACAACATCGCAGAAAAATATGAGCTTGTGTTACGTGCTTTTTTTTCCGTTGGCGCTTGCCGTTCAGACAACTGAAAACTTTCCTAATTCAATATCAGACTATGGAAACAGAATTGTAATCTGAATGAAAAATGTTCTTCTCTCTACAAACACAAAGTTATAAAAATAGTTTTTACGAGAACATTCTGATTAATAGAAAAAAATATGCTTGGAACATATATTCCAAATACAGAAAAAAATTCGTCATGAACATTTTAAGCAAATAAACTTGTAAAAATTTGTAAACCCTATTCTCAAAATCTTTTGTCAGAAAAACAAATTTACAGATTATTAGTAAAAACAATTTTCAGTTGTTATAAAAAATAATTTAAAATTCATAAAATATCTTGTAATTTAATGTTATTTATTGCATTTCTACTCTTTTTAATTTACAGTAGTATACGAGATTATATGTTCTTTTTCCCTAGCGTGTTGTATATTGATGATCGGTGCTCAGCATAATACGGCGGTGTAAGTCAGCTGCGAAGCGATGCAGATGTGCCACTACAGAAGGACGTATCAGTAAACGTGCATTGTTATGAATAAATAGCGTGGTTATTATTTATTCCGTTACTTCTAAAGAATAAGATACGTTTAGTGTGGATATTGTTTATCGTGTTTTATTTCTAGATGTAACTATCTCAACGAAAAGAGTAAGGAATATTGCATACTATATTTTATCTATAAACCGAGCAGAGGTTGAAACTTGGTACACTAAGTTGTTCAGTTTATGTCGATAACAACTTAGACTGACAAAGTGTATGTATCAAGAGGAAACTATGTTTTTACCGCAGTGAAAATATCATATACAATATTGTCTACATTTTTACAATATTGCCACATATTTGCCAGACATATACCTATCATTACATCTACAAATATACCGAGGTAACCAACACCTACTGATCTCATTCCGCAGAAATATCCCGATAACAACTACAATCACCTTCATTTTCCCATACAAAATGATAGTAACACGTTTACATGTCATAAAGAAGAAAAAAACAATCTTACTTCTATGAGACGAAAGTTTTATTTTCTATATATGTTTTACCAGGAAAAGAATCAAAAAGTCTATTTTATCTGTCTGATGAATGTGTTTACTCTGAATGAATATTTTATCAGCATAAAAATCGAACTGAAAAAGATACATTATTGTTTCTGTACATTTTCTTTGCGCTGATCTCACTCTTATTATTACAATGTCTAGTAAGTAACTAGTTTAAACGAAGGCAAGCGTTGTATTCTGTTTAATTCTAGCTTTTTATAAGACGAAGGTCTTTTACTTACAAAAACACTATGTATTTCTTAGGTTTATAGATATTACGTGCATGATTGTGTGCGCGAAATTATTAAAGCAATAATACAATACAAAACAATAACAATAATATCCATGTGGGTCCATTTATAGAAGCTTGCTATACTTTTTAATTGCCCGATTAACATCATCGAAATGTAGGTTTTTTTTTTTTTTTTTTTTTTTTACAAAGGCGTCACCACATTATCAAGGGCCAGAGGCCACTCAAGGATAAGGGTTAAAGAGTGTACAGTAGAAATTGGTCAATATAGTAATCATTAGTAATGAAAATTTGGTAAATTTAATAACTTATATGGAACGGCTCATCAAGAACTTATTTACTTTAGACTTGAACACAACCATATTGTAGTCAGCCGGAAAGCAGGAAAACGGAAGACAATTCCACAGGCGTGCAGTTCTAAGAAAGAAGCTTTGTTCATGGAATCTACGTTTAGGTTTAGGCACAGATAAAGAGTGGGGGAAATTATTGATAGTGTTTACAGCTAGACGAGTGTTCCTTGTGAAAGTTTGGCGAGGGGGGACCATAGATTGAAGCTCAGTTGAACACTTTCCATGAAAATAACGATACATCAGAGACAAACTCGCAACATCTCTTCTGTGAGATAGAGGTTGCAAGGAGGAGAAAAGGACATCTCCTACGAGGCTACGAAGTCTATTTTGAACTCTATCAAGGCAGGACAAGTCCTTTCTAGCAGCTACTGCCCAGATGTGGCAACAGTATTCCATCCTTGGACGTACCTGGCTCTTATATAGGTAGAGAATAGCATCAGCAGTGAGATATCTACTGGATCGATAGAAAGATCCCACCATTTTTCCAGCGGCCTTGGCAACAGATTTGATATACGTGTTCCATTTAAGATCAGGAGTAATGGTCAAGCCCAGAAGCTTGTCAAAACTTGAGGCCTCCTGAAGACGAGAGCCATTCATTTCAATTGATGACAAATGTGAATTAGAATGTTGATGATGTAAAGAGAGAAGCTTGGTTTTAGATGCATTAAAAGTAACCAGCCACTCCTTTCCCCATTGTACTACGTGCTCAAGATCAGAGGAGAGAGAATTGGAGAGAACTTGGTCGTTTACTGTCTTAGATGTGCTACCATAAATGGTAGTGTCGTCAGCATAAATGTCTACAAATGATGTAAGGATATGATTTGGAAGATCATTAATGTAGATCAGGAAAAGAGTTGGGCCCAGGATGGATCCCTGAGGGACACCGGCATTAATACTGTGAGCTTCTGATTTTTGCCCCTCAACTACTACTCTTATGAACCTATCAGAAAGAAATGATTTAATAATTGAGAAGACTTTTCCAGCTATACCATAGCTAGCAATCTTATGAAGTAAACCTTTATGCCATACCCTATCAAAGGCTTTAGATATGTCAAGAGCAATTGCCCTAGAAAGATTGCCACCGTCGAGAGATTTGCTAATCCTATGCGATATAACTGTAAGGACATCTGCTGTAGATCTAGCAGAACGGAAACCATATTGAGTGTCACTAAGAAGGTTATTTTTGTTGAGATGTTTGATTACTTCTGTATTTAACACAGATTCTAGCAACTTACTCATGACGCACAGGAGACTTATTGGCCTGTACTGAGAGGGGGATGAGCGATCACCTGAATTCTTAAATACAGGGCATACTGATGAGATTTTCCACGGAGATGGGAAACTATTCTCCTTAAGACAACGTTTAAACAGGTGTATTTTATGATGTATAGATAAGTTTACGAATAAGTAATGTTAGTATGTGGTGAGTAGGGCTTTAAGAACTGCATATCCTTTACATTATTTTCACTGTTTAGTACATATCCACACGATTAAATTTTATAAACAAAAAGAGCAGAGGACGATTGATTTTGTTCACATGTGTCTCTGACGTACTCGTGTGGATGCAAGTAAATGAGGACATTAGTTTTGTTTTTCTCTAACAAATGAAAAATTTACTTAAAAATTAAGAATAAGTTAAAAAAAATCCTCCGAATTTAGTTACTCTCTCGAGAACTACATTACGCTATATAAAAAAGCATATAAGATATATCCAAATACTCGAGAGTCGAAACAATTAGAAGAATATGATAGTGCCCTATTACTAGGAATTACCGTCTAGCAAAAATACTGTTTTTCACAAGTTCCTTTTAACTTTTCATTAAAATATTTATATATATGAACATTGTTTGAATATCCATAGGTTAAAAACGTTCTATTAATTATTTGCACGCTATCTTTAAATAAAAGATGTGCTAAATAAGAATTTGAAAAAATAGACTTCGATGTGAAATTTGGAGATATTAAGACTTGATATCAGAAGGATGTTTTTATCGTAATAATACTATTTCTATATACATTTTTTATCTTTAATATTTTTAAAATAAACGTTTAATTATGCATGTATTATAACCCGGGCAAAGTCCGATGATCCGGCTAGAGAGATATGTGACCGACATTTTAACAGGTGACAATGTTAGTTAAATTGTAAAGTGTTTTGTTAACGTAAACATTTTTTTTTAAAATATGACTGGAATATGATGTAGACATGTTTATATCAAATGTATGTATTACAATAAAATGTTCAAAAGATGTAAAATAATATAAGATTTGAATTTTTGATTTTAATAAACACAGATGACTGGGAATAAACCAGGTCAGGAGCTTTCGTTATGCAGATGAATGACCGAACAAGTTTTGAGACACCTAAGAAAGTTAGTATTTAGTCTGAAATGGGCAACCGAGAAATACAGTCGACAGACAGAATGGCACCTAGCAGTAGCAACATCTATACTTGTATCAGCTTTATATATTTTCAACATAGAAATAGCATTCTGGAATTAAATTTGCCGAAAACAAACCCAAGGTATGTTGTTTGTGGTAGAATTTACATAACAAGGGGAATTTATCGACGTATTATTGATGTATGTTTTTCCCCAGACTTCGTTGAATTTCGACAATGTAGATTTCACGCAATCTATAGCGGGTGTTGGATTTACTATATTTCTGAAATCGAATTGTGATATTATAATTTCCGATCAATCACTCTAGATATTTATAATTCTATGTTGTTCAATATTTTGTAGACGGAGATAATATTAATATCATTTCGTCGTGTTCTCTTTTGTTTGTTGTGTGGTACGTAAATCTGGTGAGCTTTACCTTCAGAATCTTGTCTAAAATGTAGAAAATTAATGGTATCATTGTTTTCTTTTTCTTTCAAATGTAATGTTTTCTGTGATTTATATTTTTTATGTTTTTCGTCATGCTTTCTATTTAAAAACATTTGGGAAGAAAAATCAAAATCTGAAAAATGATGCATTTGTCAGTTGTCCAGTTTCTATTAATTTTTCATACACACAGACGAAAACTTCACTTAGTAAATTATCCATAGTGGAGAACTTTTTTTACAATATACATTACCACACGTACAATACGCCTTGTAAGTTTATAAAGTTCTAACTTTCATGATTTAGGGTTTGGAAAAGCTTAGCTAATGTTTATTTCATTGAGAAAGTTTGCAAGTAAGATGATGCACTCGAGGTAGAACAATTTGTGTTAAAGGATTCTGTATACCTTCCATTAACATGACCAGCCAATAAAAAATTTACAAATAAAATAAGTACAAAAATGTGACAAGCGATCCATAATTGTATCTTAGACGATAACTTGCGGCTGTAGGTATAGTTTCCTATTTGAAAGCAGTTGTTAAAACAGAAAAGATTGTACAGACAAGTAGTCGAGAATATTGTTTTGTTCCTTCTATGTTCATATATATGTATATATATATATATATATATGTATATATATGTATGTATGCATATATATGCGTCTATATAAATGTGTATATACATATATATATATATATATATATATATATATATATATATATATATATATAATATAAAGCTGAATGTCTATGTGCGCGCGCGTGTGTGTGCCTGGTCACGAATAGGCTCCTATATAGTTGACTATTTATAAAAAAAAAACTGATTACATATAATGATAGAAGATGTATCGAGACACAGAAATATGTATGTTTGATCTGGATGAACAGTAGTTCACATGTATGGAAATAAGAAATGTAAAAATTAAATAAAAAAAAATGTTTACAAGTGTTTTTGATATAGATCTACATTACAATACTTTGATAAGTATGTTTGAACTTTAATAGGGGTGGTATGATTATATTGTGGCATCTGCGTTCGCGCCTGACCTCCATATAATGGACATAGGCACACATTTTATAAAGAATCTTCATATCAATCTACGTAAGTATATTTTGATAATTATGTTTCAGTTTGTAGATATATGGTATAATAAAATTATGGGGTGTTCTTTCGCACCGGACCTCTATAGAATAGAAATATGTCACAAAGTTTAACAAGGATTTTTTTTATATAGATTCAAGAATACTGTGATAAGCGTTTAAGTGTGAACAGTTATGGTATAATAAATTATGGGGTTATCTATTTTATTTTTACTTTCATCATATTTTGCTTTGGATTACATACCCCCAAATTCGAAGCTATCTCTTACAACTCTTCCTTTTTATAACCTATCATACTTTCATAAACCCAGTCAACGACGGGTACTTTTGCTTATATATATATATATATATATATATATATATATATATATGTATATATATATATATATATGTGTGTGTGTATATATAAATATATATATATATAGTCTTTGAAGTTTTTAACCTTTAAAACTATACAAAAATTACTTTTTATCATTCGTTAAAACACCCTCTAGTCAGTAAGTCATTTAATCACCTGCAATCACTGCATCAACTCTCTCGAATTTACTATAATACCATTTTTTTTAATTTTTCAAGGGATCATCAGTTGTTTACCATGAAACACTGTTTAGAGGATTTAAAAACAGAACAGTATATTACATCATGGCTCGTCAGCTATGTTGATCAACCACCACCACCCTTAATCTTAGGAAGAAGATATGTTACAAACATTTGATCCAATTTCCTATTCTTAATTGCAATTTCAACCTTTTCATAGTATAAAAATGAATTTTTATTTTCAACAATTTCCACATTTAAAATGGATACATTTTTTAATTTATCAGTCTTGTATTTATAAGATTTGGATTAATCCATTTAACTACTTATCACCCCCGCTATAATTAGTAGTTTGTATATTTACATTCTTATTTATTTAAAATTAGATATATAAAGGTTAAAAATATTTTATTTTTACATAAATACATTTTTCATTTTTTATATATATAAATTTATTATATGTAATTATAAATACGTTTTATACATTGCTAATATAGTTTTGGATTTCCTTTATTAATATAGTCTGGTTTATCTTAAACGATTCAAAAGCAGGATTACGAACAAATGCTTTATTTACTGTTTAAATATTTTATTTTTATTCCCACCTTGTTTTATTATCCTTATTATTAAGCTAGAAACTGATGGTATAACATCTGTTAATGTTAATGTAACGCGAGCTATTCTCCAAAACTCTGACATAATGGTTCCATAAAATACAAAAACAGAGCAGGTGCTATCCTTATGGGGCATACGTACTATTTTAAAGGGGAATGCGTTTCTTTTATCAAATATTTTATAAAGAAAAATCCCATCCTCAATTTTTATATCATACTCCAGAAATGTAGCCTGTTGTCCTCTATGCTCACAATTCAATTTTAGTTCGTTTGGATATATAAGATGTTTATTTTTTTCGAATTCATCATTATCGTTTATGCATATAAGATCATCTATAAATCTCCTACACCCATGAAAATTATATGTTTTAGATATATATGTTTTTAATAAAGATGACATATATATATATATATATATTATATATATATATACATATATATATATATATATATATATATATATATATATATATATATATACTCGATATATATATAGGGTCTGAAAAAAAACAATGGGCAACGTTGATACCCCCAAAACAAAAATAAAATAACGGATGAAGACATGTCAAAAAAAAGTACGTGATACTATCTCCATCGGATATTTCAGCGACTACAAAATTGAGCACTGGAAAGACTTCCCCTGCTAAGAAAATATAATTAAAAATAAATCATTACAACTCTTGTTTTAATAAAAATAGCAGCGAATGCCCGTGGGATCGCAAAAAGAAAGAAAAAAACAAGATCTGCCAAAAATGGATTTCAAAAACAATTAAATGACATTTTTCGTCAGGTTATATTTCTAATGTAATCCTTCCCTCCCCATCCAAAAAAGACATTGAATTTGTCAAATTTTAGGGTTCGTTCTGTTTATAAAATTGCTAAGTGAAAGTACAGAATTGTTTCATAAATATTAATTAAAATTATTGTTATTTCAAGTTTCGAATGCAATTACTGACCTTCCCCCCCCACTACAAATAAAGAAAACACTTTTTTATTTGTCGTGTTTTCTCCCTTCCATCTATGATGACATGCCTGGTTGAACGCTTTGTGGCCAAAAAATGGGGGCCTATTTTACGTTCAATGTATATAGAAAAGTTATCCCCCACGCTTAAATGTTATTTTTTTTTTCAAAATTTCTTCTTTCTTATTATTTATAAAGGCTGCTTAAAAGCATTAGGCCACAAAAAAACAGGTCTTAATTTTTTTCCAACTCCTCCCAAAATTTTAAAATTACGACTTTTAACGGATTTCCGTGGAGCTGAAAACGTATATTACGTATACATTTGGGGCAGATAAGTAGTTTTCATGATATAAAGAAATTACTTTTGCAAAAATGGGGATAACTTTCCTATATAAATTTAACGTAAAATGAGCACCCACTTCCTTGTCAGCTAGTACTTTCTTTCTATCATAAAACAAATTTAATTGTGATATTCGTTTTTAGCACTCCTGAAAATTGGCGCTGTTTCTTTTTTACTAAGAGATATGTTTATTTTTTCATCTCATAATTTAGGACGCTAATTATGCTGTTAGTAAGTTTACAAAAGCATACATATGTTTTCGTTCTTTTTTTTTAATTATAGAAATTATATAGTTGTTAACAGGTGCCTCAGCAGGTTAATATTTCACAAAAAAATATGTTTACATTAGGAGGCGGTAAAGTAAATACAGGAACACCTGGTAAAACTATACAACTTCTATAATTGAATACCCACCTAAAAAAATATATATATACATTTGTAAACCGCTCATGTAAGCTTACTGACAGCATTATTTACATCCTAAATTATGAAAACATAAACGAATTTCTTAGTAAAACACAGCGTCGGTTTTCGGTTGTGCTGAAAACGAATATCACAGTAAAATTTGCTTTATGACATGAAAAAATTATTAGGTGGTTAGAAAGTGGTCGCCCATTTTACGTTAAATGTATATAGGAAAGTTATCCCAACTTTTTGAAAAACTAATTTTTCATATCATGAAAACTACTTATCTCCCCGAAATTTAAATGTGATATTCGTTTTCAGCACCATCGAATGCCATTAAAAGTTGCAATTTTCAAGTTTTTTGAGGAGTGGGAAAGAAACTTACATTGAAAAACTTTTCCTAGGTGTTAAACGACGGCGGGTCACGTCGTAAAAATTTAGCATTTTTAATTTAAGATATTAAGTAAATTATAAAGAAAATCTGTTTCGCAGGCAATTAAACACACATGCTATGATATAATTATTAAAATAAATCCTGGGCAAAACCGGTTAAAATTTATAAACCAAAACAGCAGAGGATGATTGATTTTGTTCACATGTGTCTCTGACTAACTCTACCTTCGTGAGGATGCAATTAAATAAGGGCATTAGCTTTAATTATTTTTCTCTAACAAATAAAAAAGGTTACTTAAAAATTAAGAATAAGTGAAAAAAAGTCCTAATAATGAGTTTCAAGCTTTGTTTCGCTCTCTTCATATATTTCCGTAAAGGGTTTTTTTTTAATGAGAGTTTGAAATGTTATTTTTACATCTGCTGAAACTAAATGTGATTTAACAGTGGGATGAGACATCAGGCCCCCAACAGTAAGTGCTGGTCGTGTCCAGCCAGTGTTAAGTTCAAAGAGGGAGCTTTTGGTCCATTTGATGAAGGTTTTTTATGTTTTTTTATGACTTTCTGTCACAAAGTATAGCACACACTCACACACAATCACACACACATACATAGACATATATTTTCATATAGATATACACACGCATACGCACGCGGGTATGTACACATAAACACACAGAAATATATGTAGGAGCACACATACATATTCATACCCACCTACACACACACGTACTCACACACATCCAGCCACTAACATATCACACACATATTGGTTCAATATTTCCAATAATAAAACACGCATTCATACATTCAAAGATTAGTACACGCACACACACGCTGAACAGATAGAAACAAACTTCAAACGCGTTATAAAAATATTTTAAAATAAAAAAGCATTATAAAAGGCTTAAAACACCACAATTGTTGATGACTACACTCTTTTAAATATATGTTTTTCTCTCGTTGGAACTACACAACCATCATTGTAAATAAAAAATAACTACAACGACAGAATGGCACCAACAACAAAAAAAAAAAACTCTCTGGAGGACCTGGTGGATTCACAGAGATACATATCCATAGAACACAAACATCTCTTGTTTTTACATGGGAGTCACAACTTATCAAGGCCCAGGAACCACTCGGGGATAAGAGTTATTGCGTGTACAGTAATCACTGGGATAGCATCGTAGTAATAGTTAGTATTGGGGATTTGATAATGTGTCATAACTTAAGGGGGCGGTTCATCAGGAATTTGTTTGTGTTCGAATTGAAGACAACCAAGTTGAATTCGGGGGGGGGGGCAGGCAAGCTGCAGAGAATTCCACAGCCGTGAATTTCTAAGAAAGAAGCATTGCCCATGGAATCTCCGTTTTGATTTAGGCACGAATACAGAGTGGGGAAAATTATTGACAATGCTGTCAGCTAGTCGTGTGTTTTTCGTGAAAGATTGTCGATGCGGAACCAGAGAATGAAGCTCAGACGAGCAATTGCTTTGTAAATAATGAAAAAAAAAACAGACACAGTGTCGCAACGTCTCTTCTGTGGGTGAGAGGTTGCAGGGAAGAGAAAAGGGCATCCCCAAAAAGCCACGAAGTCTTTTTGTACTCTGTCAAGGCAGAGTAGACTGTTTTTAGTAGCCCCCGCCCAGATGTGGCAGCAGTACTTCATCCTTGGACGTACTTGGCTTTAATACAGATAGAGTATTGAATCGTTAGTGGGATATCGTCTGGAGCGGTAGACGGATCCCACAATTTTTCCAGCGACCTTGACCACAGACTTGATGTACGTGTTCCATTTCAGATCCGGAGTAAAGGTCAAACCCAGAAGCTTATCTAAACATGGGGCCTCCCCTAGACGAGAGCCATTCATTTCAACCGATGCCAGATGGGGATCAGAGCGTTAATGAGGTAATGATAGGAGCTTGGTCTTAGATGCATTAAAGGTAACCAGACACCTCTTCCCCCACTGAACCACGCGCTCAAGACCTTAGGAGAGAGAATCAGAGAGAACGTTGTCATTTTCGGACTCTGCTGTGTTGTCATAGATTGTGTCATCAGCATAGATGTCAACGGATGATTTTAGTATGTGTTTTGGTATATCATTGATGTAGATCACGAAGAGAGTTTGGCACAGGACAGACCGTTGAGGGACTTCAGCATTAATACTGTGGGCCTCTGATTTCTGCCCATCAACTACTACTCTTATGAGCCTATCAGAGAGAAATGGTTAAATGATAGAGAAAACATTTCCAGTTATACCGTAGCTGGAAATCTTGTGAAGAAGGTGTTTATGCCATACCTTATCGAAGGCCTTGGATATGTCAAGAGCAATTGCCCTAGAAATTAAGCATTTGTCGAGAGAGTCGCTAATTCTATGTGATATAACTCTTAGCACGTCTGCAGTAGATCATGCAGAACAGAAGCCATATTGCGTGTCACTAAGGAGGTGGTTGACTACCTCTCTATTTAATATGGATTCCAGCAACTTACTCATGACGTTCAGGAGACGTATTGCTCTGTATAGACAGGGAGATTGCTTATAACGTGAATTCTTAAATACAGGGCATACTGATGAGGTTTTGCAGGGAGTCGGAAAGCACTTCTCCTTAAGGCAACGCTTTAACAGTATGGGAGCAAGTTCTGGTTTAAGCTTTTTGAACACTATAATTGGGATGTGGACAGGGCTAGTTTCTTTACTGGAACCAAGGTTGTTGATTAGCATGGCACAGATATTTGTATGTTAGCTAGCGTGTTGTGTGTTGTGGGAGGAAATACGGGGATTTGATGGTCTTCGCCGCATAGGGTCAAATTAGCTGCAAAGTTCTTGGCAAATAGTTTGGCCTTGTGGATGCTGACGAGATGAGCTCTGGACCATTGATAATGGTTGGGATTGAATGCACGGTCAGGATCCTATTTTCTATTTGCCAGACCTTGTGAACACCAAACCGCTGTTCAACTACTTTGGTTTTAACGGATTGAGCATATATCTCGAAGACGGATTACATCAACTAAGTGAGAAGATAGATATGATAATCCGGCTAATATCCAACCAACAGGATGAGAAAGAAATCCAAATTGAAGAAACCATTAAACTACATAAATTACAACAAAAATACCAGGAATACTTTAGAAGACTACTTCAGAATCAATTACTAAAATCCAAGGAACCGAATCTCCAAAATTGGAACAACCTCTTTAAACAAAGAAAAAATGACATTTTTCAATGCTGTCAAATTCAGCGACACCGCAGCAACGTATGGGGCATTTCTAACGACGGAGGACCAATTACAACACAAGATACAACGTAACAAGTGAAAATCAAAAAATCCCTTAATATTTCCAAACTTCAGGCAAAAATCAACATACAGGAAAACAAGAAAGTACACTCTACATAGAAGTGCACGGAAATCGAAAATAAAATATTTAAAAAATCAAGGAACTTTGCCCTATAGAAACATACCAAGACCTCTTGGAACTCTGGGAATCTGAATGCAAAAAATAGGAGGAAATATCCAGGGAAATAATTGAATGGAAAATAATCTGGCTAAAAAACCTACCGGACAAGAAATAAGTAAACAATCGACAAACACCTGCATGATGAGCCAGGAGCAGAACACTCTTACAGGATATCCACAAACACAGAGATAGCATAACAAAGGTAAGAAACAAAACATACACCATACACAAACACATCCACGCAACAGATAAAACTACACACAAAGAAGCAATCACAGTATATCCACATAATACACAAATTCCCAACAACAAACCCAGCCAAAAAGCACATTCATAACACCTCAAAATTACAAAAGAACCCACGCCCTTAACAAAACAACACACCAGACAATACACCACACGATACGCTTACACCAAAATACCCCTATATACACAATACTAAGCAATACAAACCAAACTATTACCACCCAAATAAGCAAACATCATCAAACATCCATTTCCACAGACGGTAAATCGCGAACACAAACAAACAAAAAATACCTTTTCTAAACAACCCTTACCAAAATATCCGCACAATGCAAAACAACTACCAGAGAAATCACATAATTCAAAACAATATCTAAAACACTCAACCCTCATATTCCACACAAAGAAGCAAACCCCCAAGTCACCTCCCCCACCATCGGCAACAATTAGAATATCCCATGCCACACCAATCCCAACAAACAAACCTACCCTACAACAAACCCCGACAACACAACTCTATACAACAATATATATATATATCCTCAACAGCAACATCAATTCCAACTGAATCACAACTATCCAAAAAAACAACATATAATGAAAACACATTCAATCATTTATCACTTAACCCTCACAATAATGCAGACAACACTTATTTGGCAAAGAGACATCACATCATTCTAAAACACACAACTTCTCAAAACAAGGAAACAAACAGCCCCCACCATTTTTAGGAAGCCCCCGCGGAACAGCCATTCCAGGTTAGAAAAAATTAGAGCCGTAATCATCAATTCATCCATATACACTTTATCAAAGAACGAAACAGAAATACTGAAGCTGGGCCCTAAATTCTGCCCCCCTAAATGCCATATAGCGGAACTAAAAAAGACCTTAAAGAATTCGACCAGAAATTTGGACTAATAGAAACACTAAATAGCAAAGAGGACAAAGATGATTCTTTAGTGAAAAACAAATCAACATATTTCCATAACAAACAGAACAACACAAAAGAACTAAACACATACTGCGAAAATCTCTGGAACCTTAACCGCCAGAAAAAAAAGATAAAACAACAACCAAAACAAAGATCCGTAATAATACTGACATAATAATAAAAGAAGCAGACACAGGCAGTGCCGTATTAATCATGGACAAAACTTATTATGAAACACAAATTACATAATTATTAGATGACAGCTATAAACCCATTGGTCTCAACATAGATGGCACCGCCATCTCAAAAATCACAAAACTTTGTACAGCACACAACAAAATATTAAAAGAAAGAAAAGGACTTCCTCGCGAATTTCAATACAAAGACTAACAACTTCTACGGACTGCCCAAAATACACAAATCTAACGTAATAAAACTTGCCATCGATACACAAAACTCTGAATATATTAGTGTCCCAAACCCTAGTGACCTTACATTTAGCCCCATTATAGCAGGACCAGCCTGTCCGACATGATCAAGTTAAGAGCTACATAAGGGACGACATTCACTTTCTTCCTACCTTACCACATACAGTAGAAAACGGGACACTATTCGTTACGTTTGACGTTAGCAGTTTATATAGTAATACACGCCATGAATTAGGAAAAAAAAGCAATAACATTTTGAATCAACAGACACGCACACACACTACATCCTTGATTCACAAAGCAATTCATTATCGATAGTATAGACATAATCCGAAAGAGTAATTCCGTCGAATTTAACAATGGCAATTACATTCAAACTTTAAGTACACCAAGGGGAACGAAAAATGGCACCGACTTACGCAACCCTTACATTAGCCTATCTCGAAGAAACCTTATATAAAAAGATAGAAAAATAATTGGCCAAAGCACTAAGAAACTCTTTATAGAATCCTGGAACAGATACCTTGATGACTGTTTCATCTTGTGGACACACATGGGGATATATCACAGATTTACACACTATACTCCAGAACCTACACCCAACAACTAAATTCACCATAGAACAAATATCTACAGAATGACCCTTCCTAAATATACTAATAAAGATTAAAGACAATAACTTTGTCACGGATCTTTACCGCAAACCTACAGACACCAAACAATACCTACACTTTAAAAGTCACCAACCTAAAAGCTACATAAAAAAAAACATTCCCCACAACCTAGCACGTAAAATCTGCACAATAATCACGGACAAAAACCTTCGGGCAATCCTACTCAAGGAACTACGGATAAATCTAAGAAAAAGAAAATACTCACCACAACTTATAGACGAAGGTATCAAACTTGCGATAAATATACCAGTAGAAGATTCGAGATCCCCTAAAGAACGAAAGAAAGAACAAATCTTAACATACGTCTCCACACACAACACTAACAACCCAGAGCTCTTAACAGAGATAACGTAAAACCTCGTCCTACTTAACCAAAAGAGTAAACTAAACAACTTCTTTAAAACAAAAAAAAAATAATAAAAAGCAAACGCTAACCCAAAAACCTAAAACGCATTCTTAGTTCATCCAAACTCAATCAAGACACAACAAAAGGAGTCACAAAATGCAACAAACAACGACGTGGAGTCTGCAACATAACATTAGAAGGACACACATACACATTCACGAACCCCATGCAAACATTTCAAATTTATTTAAAAACCTAGATTCCACCTCAAAAAAGTGGTCTATGTAATAAAATGTGCAGCATGCGATAAATCCTACATAGGCGCAAAAAAACCTTAGCAATAGGTAAGCCCTACGCCGATCCAAACTAAAAGTCGCAGAAAATAGACACCTGCATGTATCACAGCATATATACACTTGCAGTGGAGGCAGATTCGAGATAATGCCCATCTTCCAAATTGACAACTACTTCTACTTACTAACACAAGAAAAAGCTTAATAGAAAAGTTAACCCCCGCCTTGAAGATGTCTCAATAATTATACACATAAATAGGCAAAACAGAAAATACACTTACACGCATGCATACTAAGGCAAATGTGCACCCTCACACATGAAACAAAACTAGCACAATAAAGCACGCGCACACTTTCACGGGCGCACACATCCATATCTAATATATTGCCATTTCTCCAAACTAAACAAACAATTAGAAATTATACGTGTGTATGTGCATGTATATGTACACATATATGTGTGTATGTATATATATATACATGTGCGTGTATGTTAATGTATGTGTATATGTGTGTGATTGTGTTTATGTGTGTGATTGTGTATACGTGTGTGTATGTATATATACCATCTGTTATCTATCCTCCATCTTGTTTGTGTGTGTACGTGCAATTATGTTTGGGTGACTGAATGCATGTATGCATATGTGCTTGGATTAGGAAAGAATGAAATTCAACCAATATATATGTAAGGTATGGGTGTGTGAATATGTATCGGTATGTGTGATTGTGGGTGCGTGTACCCATATATACATATATATATATATATATATATATAGGGGGATGGATGTATACGCATCTGTATATGTATATATATATATATATATATAAATATATATACATCTCTCTCTCTTTCTGTATATATATATATATATATATATATATATATATATATATATATATGCATATATATGGGTGGGTTAATGCATTCATGTGTGTATGGGTGTATTTTGATGTATGCGTATGTCCTAGCCCCTGCATATGGCTCTATATATATGCATGTGTATGTGGGTGTGTTTGTGTGTCTGCTACGTATGCGGATGTATGTGAGTATGTATGTGCACACATGTACTTATATATGTGTGCATGTGTATATATGTGTGTGATTGTGTGTTCGTGTGTGTGTGTGTGTATATACCATATCCTACCTATTCTCCATGTTACATGTGTGTGTGTGCGTGTCCTTGTCTTTGAATGATGAAGTGCATGTATGCATGCGTGTTTTCACTGGGGGAAAAACTTGAACGAATATGTGTATGATATGTTATTCGGTGGATGTGTGTGAGTACCTGTGTGAGCGTGTAGGTGGGTATGTATATATGTGTGTTCTTACATATATTTCTGTGTGTATATGTGTATACACCTGCGTGCGAGCGTATGCGTGTATATATGTATATGCATATGTATGCATATGCATGTCTGTGTCATTGTGTGTGAGTGTGTGCTATACATAGTGAAAGAAAGTCAAAGAACACATGAAAACCTTCATCAAATGGACCAAACTCCCTCTCTTTGATGTTAACTCTGACTGGACACTACTAACACTTACTGTTGGGGACAGAATGTCTGATACTACATCACTCTGTAAAAGGCTATCCCAAAGTAAGTATTATCTTGTGGACACAGTTGTTCGCTATTTCTCTTCTACAGTTTAATAGATGTTGGGGGTCTTTTTTAAGTACAGGATAGTATCTTTTTCATTAAGGCATAATATGCATGGGCCGTCTAGGTATCTACACATGGTAGATTGTCTTATTTTTTCCATTCGACTACCGGCGAATGTCAGCTTTCCTTGAGTTCCCAGTATTTATTCGCTAGTGTTGTTTTCATATGGTGTTTTTTTTAATGTTGAATGTACTTTTGTGGTCATAATATCGACTTTGGAAACCTAAGGAAGTCATACGTTAAGTGCATATTCATTGGTTGATAGGAAATGAGCGGTAGATACTAGAACGCTGATTGGCTAACTAAAATCTTAATATACAATATAATATATAAAAACGACAGACAACCACAAAATTCGCGCATAAGCTTGAAGAGTCCTAGAGTGGATGAAACGCGGAATATTCAGTGTAGGTTAACCGCCATATATATTTTATAACTTACTATATATATATATATATATATATATATATATATATATGTGTATATATATATATATATATATATATATATGAATAAATCTCACATGGTAAGATCACTAACAACGAAAAATGATTAAAAAAGTTAATTAATTCCATCTTCTAGTTAAACAAATGCATAAAACTTAGAGCTATGTAGATGTAGCTCATCTGATAAAAACCTGACAACTTTACTAAATTATTACTTACTGAAAATGTGTAATCGTCTATTAATTTGCTCATGTGTTATTTTAATTACTTTGTGTAGTATTTTTGTTTGTGATAAAAAATGTTTTACTTTATTTTTCACAATGTTTAATCGCTTCGCAAGGTTTCAGCTACTCGGCACTGCATATATTCGACGTATCGAAATATACCTGTCGAATTGAATTCATGTGAGTCTAGTGTTTATTTGCGAATAATTTTTGTACAAGAGAGTCACTACTTCTTAGAACTCGAAAGACACTCGCGCATAAAACTAAACGTATCTAATGTGGTCGTGAGTAATTGTAAATGCTGTAAGTTGGATACTATTTCTTTATTTTAGGGGAGTTTTTCGCAATAATTTGTTTACATTAGATGTGACACTCATGACTTTTCTCCTCTGGAAAATACCATTGGGTAAATAAGTGTATCATTTACTTGGTTTCGAAGCCGGTTTGAAATACTTATGAGGGCAGGATAAAAGCGACCACCAACCAGCCCCTTCTATCTCGAAAGTGTACTCTATTTTTGTACGTCCTAAGCTTATGAGCTGTTACAGATTGATATCGGAAGTAGGATACCTACTGGAACGGTAGAATGGTCCAGCATTCCTTCCTACGATCTTGGCAACAAATCTGATGTGTGTGTTCCGTTTCAGATCAATAGTGAAGGACAATGCTTACAACTTTTCAATGTACGGTGCTTTCGTAACGATGATTATTAATTTGATTTAAGACAGGATCGGTATCAGAACGATTATGATATAAATAGAGAAGATTTGTTTTAAATACAGTAAACTAAACCACTCGCTCCATTTCCCGATTTTATTACGTTGTTTAGATAATAGTATGAGAATCAGAAAGAAATCTGGTAATGATTGTGGTGGGAAAATAGCAACGGACATACACACGACCTACACGTGAAGGACCCACGCGTCTCTCTGTTATGCTCGTTGGAGAGAAAAAAAGAAAAAGAAAGATGGCGTCTATGATATTTAACAGAAAAAGTTATCACGTAATCTCGCGAGATTCACGTGAGTGAATGTAATATAAAATAGGTCGCTTGGAGGTGTGGGGGATAGCTTTACCTGTTCAGACGGTAAATAGCTGATGTTACAAGGCATACGGTTACTCAATGAATTGGGGCGAGTGAAGGAGGTTGCAGTTCTTCCGATTGCCTTTTATTATGATGCGAAAATAGTGTTGTGGCTCGCTTAAATGTCTACAAATTATCTAGAAATGTGGTTTGGGAGATTATTGATGACGACCAGGAAAAATTTCGGTCCAGAATATAACCCTGAGAAACGCCAGTGTTGATATTATGCAGCCCCGATTTCTGTGTATCGACGACAAATAGATCTCTCCCATTCTTTATTACGTGATAGCCGTCAGTCCGAAATGTAGCTTTTTTAAATAAAATCTATTTAGGTGATAGCAATAGAATAAGTGCCCATCTGTGCCATATAAGTGCACATTCTTGTGTGAACTACAGTTGGCTGGTAGATGTTTGTGGAATTCTTTTGAGGGTGTCAAACGATTTATACCGATGATTAATCACTAATACATGTCTGTTACTATAGAAAACACGTTTTTTAAACGGGGTATAAATGTTCTCTCAATTAGCTATTGATTATCGATATACAACTACTCAATGAAGAGACATGTACATATAATGATTATTCCATTTTTTAAACTTAATCGCAAAGAAGCAGTAATCTGGATACCTCAATGGGGGCAAAACGGAAGATTAGCACAATTGTGTGCGAGTTGTAAGAAGAACGTCTAAGAAACTAGTCTTTCTCAAAGTTGGACACTCCGATTGGTTCATGAATAATTCGCGTAAGGTTATAATCAATACGGTAATCATGAAACCACCTTCCTTAACAATCCGCATGCTTCAGCGGGCTAGCTATTAATAATTGTGAATATTGAAGCCTCTAGATTTTAGTTTTACAGCGAGCAATTACTCACTGATTTCTATAGACTGCTGTGTCTAGCTTTCTGTGTCTCTGTTTAGTAAGTTGAGTTAAAGTGGGAATTTTAATAATATAATACACGATATTATTCTGTTTTCATTTACACACTGTCATTAGTAATTGTTAGGGGGTTTGTTATTGTAACTATTAACATTGACTATATGCAAATAAAGAAAATAAACTCTACAAAGGAAAATAAGCAAAGCCACACATTTAGTATATCTTCCTTTTATATTTTTCCTCTTTGGCTCTAATTAAAGTTTTAAAGAATTAAATTAGTCAGAAATCAGTAAACTTGTATTTAATATGTTTCTACAAAAATGAAAACTAAGGAGTATAAAAAAATGTGTATTTTGGTTTCTTTTTTCTTTTGGCCAAATTCTTTTCTTTAGAAACATAGACCAGGATATAAAAAATACAGCCTCAGTAATTTATAATGGAACTGCCACAAGTTTTTTTTTAAATGTACTCTCAAAGTATTTATATATATATATATATATATATATGTATATATACATATATATATATATATATATATATTACTAGAAAAAGTACCTGTCGTTGACTGGGTTCCAACACAGCCTACAGAATATGGACTCTGATTTATGAAAGCATGATAGGTTATGAAAATAACGGGTTGTAAAGACATAGCTTCTAATTTGGGTGTATCAAAACGAAAGCAAAATATGATGTAAGTAAAAATAAAATAGATAAACCCCAGAATTTATATACCATGCCATAACTTATGATTATTATAATATAATAATGTATATACCAGTCCAAAGCATAACTGAGGCTATTTTGACCAATGCGTATCATTTACTCACAATTGCAAATGTGTAAAAAATAAAAAATGTGAAGCCCTGTTGGATTACTGTCAAAAGAAAGGAGATAAAAAATAAAAATGGGAAGCCCTGTCAAAAGAAAGGAGTTAAAACACACACACACAGTTTTGACAGTTGCTTCACGGATCTTTGAAACCCACGGTCGAACGATGTTTGGGACGGGAACTGCTTTCCAGTCCGTTAGAAAGGGTGGTTTTCATTCCACTTACTACATAATGCTGGTTATAGATTAAACGGTCCTTTCGATGCTGATTACGTGAGTGTATATCCATAACGTTGGGAGGTTGGAATTTAGCCACCTGGCTCACTTTCATCACGCATGAACGACAATGGTCAACATACGGACGTGTGAAGGTTCATAAGTCGGCCACTGCTGGACATTTATTACAGGGACACATCTGCATTGGAGAATACATGTGAACCTATCTTTATCTAACGCAGAGCACACTCGAACATGTACTTTTTTCGACGAATTTTTTCGACGTTGTATCTATTCATTTGCACCGACCGTTTCTGTGTAAACAGCAAGAATACACCAGTAATTTGGTATCTATGGGTGTTCATTCAAATTATTTTCTTGTCCCGTATTCCCCAATAAGTTTTTGGATGACGTTTTTAAACGATTCTTCTCCCTTTTTTTGTCGTCGTATATTTCTAAAAGTGCAGACGAAGACCGCTTGATGGAGGGTTGTTGTTTTAGCCACCGCTATGTCCCATCCTTGTCTAGTTTAAACATTGAATTAGTGCACAGGGGAAAAGAAGAAATGTTATTTGGTTCCTTTCTTTGTTACATATTTTCTTTTTTAATAATATATAGTAAAACTATAATTAAAAACAAAACAAATGACACTATGCCCAGTGGTATTCACATGTTTCATAAATATATTTAGAGAAAGGGAATGAGTTAAATAGAAAGATGTGCGTATTTTTTAAAACATACAACTACCTTACCCTAGTCCGTAAATAAAACGTTCTTTGTTACTTAATCAACTTAGTGCATTTAAATTTGGCATGAACGTTGGTAAAAATACAATGAAATTAGCCAAAATCAACTAATTACTCAATATTATGACGTTAAGTTGCACAGAAGTAACCAGTTGTCTGTGTAACATGCAAATATATGTTTTGGTTTTGTCATGGGTTTCTATGTTTGCTGGTGTGTATTTCTTATTTCAGGTTTAATATATTTGACACGTCAGTTACGAAGTTTTGATCAATGGAAACGGCCTCGAAAATACACAATAAACGTAAAAAATGCAAGAAAGTTGTATGCTCAGTCCATCAAGTCCAACGTAGCTGTGCAGCGGCTTGGTTCCCACAAGTTTTGACAAATAGCAAACAGAATCCTGAACAGAAGCGTGTGCTCTATCCCAACTATCACCAATGGACCTGAGGTAATCTCGTCAGCATCAGACAAAGCCAAACTCTTTTCCAAGAACTTTGTATCTAATTCTACCCTTTGCGACTAAGGCCGAGAACCCTCAATATTTCCTCCTGTATGAGAAAACACGCTATGTGATATACAAATATCTGTACATGATGTTGCCAAGCTTATAAAAAACCTTGATTCCAGTAAAACAACATAGCCTTACAATATTCCGATTATAGTACTAAAAAAACTGCAATCAGATCTAGCGCCCATACTTACAAAACTGTTTAAACTGTCTTAAGGAGAATAGCTTCATATCACCCTGGAAAGTCTCATCATTATTCCCTATATTTAAGAATTCAGGTGATCGCTCATCCCACTCTCAGTACAGACCAATGTCTGCTATGCGTCATGAGTAAGTTGCTGGAATCTTTGTTAAATAGACAAGTAATCAAACATCTCAGCAAAAATTGCCTTCTTTGTGACACACAATATGGTTTCCGTTCTGCTAGATCTACAGCAGATGTGCTTACAGTTATATCTCATAGGATTAGCGAATCTACTGACAGAGGGAACCTTTCAAGGGCAATTGCTCTTTACATATCAAAGGATTTTGATAGGGTATGGCATAAAGGTTTACTTCAGAAGATCCCCAGCTATGGTATAACTGGAAATGTCTTCTCAATTATTAAATCATTTCTCTCTGATAGGTTCATAAGAGTAGTAGTTTATGGGCAAAAAATCAGAAGCTCGCAGTATAAATGCTGGAGTCCCTCTTTTCCTGATCTACATTAATGATCTTCCAAATCACGTCCTTACATCATTCGTAGACATTTATGCTGACGACACTACCATCTATGGTAGCACATCTAAGACAGTAAACGACTAAGTTCTCTCCGATTCTCTCTTCTCTGATCTGGATCACGTTGTACAATTGGGATAGGAGTTGCTGGTTACTGTAAATGCATATAAAACCAAGCTTCTATCTTTACATCAACAACGTTCTGATCCCCATCTATCATAAATTAAAATGAATGGCTCCCGTCTTGGTGAGGCCACAAGTTTTGACAGGCTTCTGGGCTTAGCCATTACTCCTGATCTTAAATGGAATGCATGCATCAAATCTGTTGCCAAGGCCGCTGGAAAAATGGTCGGATCCTTCTTTCAATCCAGTAGAAATCTCACTGCTAATGCAATTCTCTATCTATATAAGAGCCAGCCACGTCCAAGGATGGAATACTATTGCCACATATGGGCAGAAGCTGCTAGAAAAAAAACTTGTCCTGCATTGATAGAGTTCAAAATAGACTTCGTGGCCTGGTGGGAGACGTTCTTTTCTCTTCGCTGCAACCTCTATCTCACAAAAGAGAGGTTGTGAGTTTGTCTCTGCTTTATCGTTATTTTCATGGAAAGTGTTCGACTGAGCTTCAATCTATTGCCCCCTCGTCAAACTTTCTCAAGAAACACTCGTCAAGCTGAAAAATACTACCAATAATTCCCCCACTCTTTATCTGCACCTTAACATAAACATAGAGTCCATGATCAAAGCTTCTTTCTTAGAACTGCACGCCTGTAGAATTGTCTTCCGTTCCCTGCTTTCCTGCCGTCTAAAATATTGTTGTCTTCAAGCCCAACGTGAACACGTTTTTGATGAGCCGTCCCACTTAAGTTAACAAATTTACCGAACTTCCATTATTATCGATGACTATATTGTACTTTTGAATACTGTACACTCTTTAAACCTTGAGTTGCCTATCGGTCTTGATAATTGGTGACACCTATGTAAAAAAATGCTCGTGAAGCTGGAATACCGAAAAATAAGTTCATGATTGACGAATCCAGTGAACCAGCACTAGATGTTTGATATATGGACACGAGTTAGCGGGATGAAACCTGAGAGATGCATTAATGTTTGTTGCAATAGATTGAAATTTTAAATCTAAATGAAACTTATCAAGCGAGTGATTAACTTTTCTGTTCATTGATTTCATTATCATTTTTGTCACTCTACACACTTTGTTGTTCAAGTGTAAATACTAAGACCTTTCAGCTGAAGTGAGCGATGAACGTTATCTTAATTGCTACGTATGACCACTTGTTCAAGATTATGAATATTATTTATTTAACTGTTTTAAAACGTGTTTTATTTGTAACTTTATGTTTTAGATTCAAAACATTTTTATAGATCAGATTATTTTCTTTGATATGGTGTCTTATTTCTCAATTATATACGACGCATCATTCAGAATATATTACTGATAGAAATAACGTTTATTGTACACGTTAAAATTATCAATATTTCACACTATATTGTTCCTAAATGAATGTGTAATACGTTTTCAGTGGTTCGCATTTCGTCCTAATTTAGCAAATAATAATCCTTAAACCAAACCCAATAATTTGCTTACTCTGATATATTGTTATCATTTAACTCATCATGTTTTATCTACTATATTTGAATCAGTAAAATGTTACTTTACAGGTTGATTAATTATTATTTTACTTTTGCTTTTGAAAACTCAAAATTTTGTAATCAAATCTCGTAAACCACGAGTTATTCATTTAAATTATCGTTGGTGTGTCATAGTAATTCACATACATTATCAATGTTTTATTGCTAGTCTGGTTTACATTGGTCCCTATATAAACACTCGTTATGGAGATTTGTATTCTTAACATGTAGAATCGGTGTAAGACTATCACAATTACATAATCAGTTTTTTTT
Source organism: Euprymna scolopes (assembly GCF_053919585.1). Lineage (NCBI taxonomy): Eukaryota > Metazoa > Mollusca > Cephalopoda > Sepiida > Sepiolidae > Euprymna > Euprymna scolopes. The sequence goes on along the minus strand of NC_136487.1, from coordinate 166,133,337 downwards.
TATAATTAAACAAGTGGGTTGAGCGTTCGGATGCACCAGTTCTGATTTCGAAGATATTCACGTAGTTATTTCACATTTAGATGTAGCAAGCTTCAGTATCACTGCATTTTATTTAAGAATGATTTTCTAAAGTGATATCAACGTTATATTCCATCCGAATAAATAGAAGTATAAGGTTGTATCACTGGAATTATTTCTAACAAAGTAATGGAAATATCGATCAGGTTCTAATTATCATTTAGATAAACTCTACATTTCCAGCAATTTCGCAAAATCTACACTCTCAATATCGGGGTTAACATTTCAAAGATTCAAGAACGAATACAAAAGCCAGGTGTCTTCAGTGAAAACAATAGAGTTATATATACGACCACAGACAAAAATGCCCATGATTTATGCAACGCTGTTCCTGTCATCTCACACAGATTAAAAACAGTGTTAACGGAACGATACCTATCTTTTTATATCATGTAAAATTCCAGAAACTATGAGGGATAATACTACTGCCCACCTATAGAAAAAAGACGTCAAAAGAAACAATAATGGAAAAGTTAAAATGTACAATGTGTAGAAAATCAAAAAATATTATTGTATTAATTGTATTAGTTCGTTTGCGAAATAATGGAGTCCTAATATTTTTGTTTTCTTTTATCTTACTATATCCCTAATGAATATGGCAATATGATATCTGTCTTCATATAATATTTTATATAGGTTATATCGCATATAGAACATTTTCGCCTGGTACTTGAATGACATTATATATATATATATATATATATATATATATATATATACATATATATAAATATAAATATATATATACATATATATATATATATATATATATATATATATATATATATATATATACAAGCAAAAGTACACGGAGTTGACTGGGTTCAAAAACAGCCTACAGAAAATGACTCTGATTTATGACAGTATGATAGGTTATGGAACGGAATGGTTGTAAAGAGATAACTTCGTAGTTGGAGTATCGAAACCAAAACAAAATAAGATGAAAGTAAAAATAAAATAGATAACCCCCATAAGTTATTATACCATACCTGTTTACACTGAAACACTTATCACAATATTCTGTGGATCTATATTTTAAAAAAACTTGTTTAACTTTGTGACATATTTCCATTCTACGGAGGTCTGGCGCGAACAGACCCCCCATAATTTTATTATACCATATTTCTTCAACCTGAAATATAATTATCAAAGTATACTTACGCAGATAGATATGAAAAGTATTTATAAATGTTTTTGCCTATTTCCATTCTATGGCGGCTAGGCGCAAACGCACACTCCACAATTTTATTATACCATACCTATTTAAGTTAAACCATACTTATCAAAGTATTTTTATGTACATCTATATGAAAAAACACCTGAAAACGTTTTTTTTTTTTAATTTTACATTGTTTATTTCATTACTTTGTTGACCAGGCGCGATCGCAGATCCCAAAATTTTAATGAATCCTCATATGCCAGATAAAACATACCTATTCCTGTGTCTTGATACATATTCTGTCATTATATGTGATCAGGTTTCTACAAGTACACCATATAGTAGCCTATTCGTGAACAGGCACACACATAGACGTTCAGCTTTATATTATAGATATATATATTGTAATGCTTATTAAAATTCGTTGGTGTGTATTTGTATGTATTGTGGACGGCATGGTTAATTTGAGGCGCACTATTTCTGAAAATTAAGGTGGAACAGCACACCCTTAATATTTATATGGCATATACAATTTATATAATGCTTTTCGTATCAAAGAATTTAATTGATAATGATACAATTGCCTTTACTGAGGATACTCATTAAATATGTACAAAAATCTCTTAGGCCATTTGATCTTAAAATACGCGTTGCTTATAATTTATAGAGGCAAGGTTGCAAGAAAAATACAGCTTAAATATTAAATTCACAATGATTTGTAAATTACATTATTACTGCTAAAACTTATATAAAAAATAAAGTATGCTTACCCGTTTGCATAGCTATGTTTTCTCTCTCGCTCTTTATATATATATATATATATATATATATACATAAATATATATACATATATATATATATATATATATATATATATATAATGTAGAAAATGTAGAAAATCAGTTCTAATAAATAACAGTAACCAATGGATAAAAACTAAAATGAAAAAATCGTTCGATTTGGCGATGGGTGCTAGAGACTCTGCAGAGGCACCAGATCTTGTGGTATTATTCATTCTATATGAAATGAAAAAATTAGACCTAAAAGCCTAAAAAATATCAGCTAACATTAAAATAACAAACTTCCTGGACGTCACGTTAAACTTAGATAAAAACACATATGAACCATACTTAAAAGATAACACTACTCCAATTTACGTAAACCCTAAGTCCAACCACCCACCATCAATTATAAAACACATTCCTAACTCGATCGTAAGTAGACTCAGTAATAACTCAAGCGAGGAAAATGCATTATACAGGTCAACCAATATCTACGAAACAGCCCTAAAAAATAGTGGATACAAAAATATCGATATCAAATTTAAGCAAAAACACCAACAACTATAATAAAATTAAAAATTGAAGAAAAAGAACTATAATTTGGTATACGGCCCCATACAATCAAATGTTAAAAACAAAACTTGGCAAGAAATTTCTACATCTTACTGAAAAACACTTTCCCGCAACCAACCCGTTACACAAATTCTTCAATAAAAACACCTTTAAATCATCTAAATGAAAACAATGTAAACAACAACAAAATAAACAATAAAAAAGTAAACACCATGACAAAAATAAAACCAACACTAGCGGAAATAATAATAATAATAATAATAATAATAATAATAATAATAATAATAATAATAATAATAATAACAAACCAACCACGGACAAGAACAACCATACCATAAATAATAATACTAATAACGAACAAGATAAATGCAATTGTAGACACCGAACACTTTGCCCAGTCCAAAATAAATGTCTAACAAAAAGCGTAGTTTATCCAGCAACAATATTTGCGAAAGAAAACACGAATAACAAGAAATATTACATAGGCATGACTTCCTTAGATTTCAAAACCCGATACTATGACCACAAAAGTACATTCAAAAATAAAAAAAACACCGTATGAAAACAATACTAGCGAATAAATACTGGGAACTCAAAGAAAGCGGACATTCGCCGGTAGCCGAATGGAAAATAATGAGACAAGCTACCACGTGCAGAAATTTAGACGACCCATGTAAATTATGCCTCCATGAAAAATTTGCTATCCTGTACTTTAAAGACACCCAAAATCTATTAAACGGTAGACGAGAAATAGCAAGCAACTGTGTTCACAAAATAAAACTTACTCTAGGATAGCGATACAAAACAGCTTTAAAACTAACAATAACAATAGAAAACAAACAAATAAATAAATTAAAAAAACATGAATATATATAAACGATCACACATATATGTATATATATGTATATATATATATATATATATATATATATATATATATATATATATGTGCATGTATGTGTGTACACATAGGTATATTTATATATATATATAAAAGGAAAACGTCTACCTCAAACAACTAGCCTAGTTCTAAAACAGATATTTGTTCGATAAAATGCATGCCCATTGGCTGATAGGAAGGGGCGCGGTGGATACTAGAAAGATGATTGGCTAACTAAAAATCTTTAACATATAAAAAAACAAGAAGCAACCACAGAATTCGCGCATAAGCCTGACGAATCCTATAGTGGATGAAACGCAGAATATTAAGTGTAGTTTAATCGCCATATATATTTAATAAATTACTATATACATATATATACATATATATATATATATGTGTGTGTGTGTGTGTGTGTGGCGGGGATGTGTGTGTGTGGATGTGTGTTTGTGTGGCATAGAGTATAAATATATAGATTCATGATTAGGTATTTAAGTAGGTGTGCATATTTATAACAACATTGTGTAGAATCGTGTTCTTGTTGTTTACTGTAACGATTGATGAATCCAATTAACTTTGCAACTTGGAAATATCCGCTTCAATTAACCGGACATATTCCTAATTTCTGCCGAATTGCTTTACATGATTTATGCATCACACATCTCTCACACAAACGCATTTATTTGCCCATTTTCGTCTTATCTCTTTTTAATGATTTCATCTTAAGATGTATTCATCTGTTTCGAACAGATATTCCCTGAAATGACATGACTTAACAATTCATTACCACTTCAATCGTAGCAAAATACGTTCTATGCAACTCTAATTCCATCATTATCTTTTCCAGATAAAAATACATAATAGAGAGCAAGGAGTGTGCTTAATCACGACGTACATTCATATCTAGTAACTTTCTCCAAAGATGTTGGTATCTTTCACACCCACACGACATAAATTAGTTGATGTGTACGGCTTCTGATCACGGACCTCAAATAGTGTAATGTATTGTCTTGTGAATATAGCACCAATGCATTATATATGTGTTTGAAAATAGTTAGGTTTCTCCTCGGGTTACAAGGTTACTACATCAACTTTCCTTGCTGATTGTATTAGCAAGACATCTACAGACCACTGGATAAAAATACATTGGTCGGTGAGCATATCTTGATATTTCAGCTTCTATTTTGAAGAAGCTTTTCCAAATAGTGTTGTTTTCTCCTAACATAAAACTGACCACCATAACAGAGTTTTAAAATGCTCTTGAAAAAAGATATGGACTGTTTCAAATATATTTGCATAGAATTTTCAGACCTAAATATAGATGAATTAAAAGCTGGATTTTTTTTTTAATATACCCTTGCTTCGTAATATATTGAATGACGCATTTTTTGTAATGTACTAAACACTGCATGATTGAAAGCCTGCTATAAAGATACTAATTTTTTTCTTGGAAATAATAAATACGCCCAACTACAAAACATTGTTGAAACATTACGCCTAAGTCTCTAACAACTAGGTTCAAATATTAGCACATTTTTTTTTGCACAACCAACTTGCTTGTTTTCTAGAAACTCTGTGTAATGTGTTCGACGAGACATCAAGCACACAGAAGTTCGTTATCAATGTCGTCGGGATACAGCAATGGTTGCTAGTACTGTTGCTATAAAGCACGGTGATGTTGACTCCCCTTATTCTAGAAAAAAAAGCAGTATAGCTTCAATTTATAGATGTTGTCTCTGCGTAACATTGTTCCTATTTCAAATATTAGTTTTCAAAATATTTTGGTGTGATTAAATAAATATATGAGTAAAAGTATCTCCAAAATATTGTGTATTCTATGCGTTTGTTCTATTGTAGCTATCGGTTTCCTACAAAGAAGGGGGTATTCCATAGGAGTAAAAAAATAGACGAGATAGAAAAAAGTGCCAGAATTTCTATTATCAGCGCTCTTAAATTAGGTGAACACTTTTAAAACCTCTTAGGCACCATGCAAAACCTTTCTTGACTTGTGTAATATACTGCATTGTCAAGAGTCTGTGACAATTTTTAATGCCTGTACGAAAAAGTCTGAAAACTGATAAAAGGCACCTGGTATATAAGTAGAGGCAATTCAACTACATCAAAAAGTAAAAAGTTCTAACAGAGTGTACGATGCGAATCTTTAAAGGGGGGGCAATTCTCTTTCATCTGCTATACATTATAGAAAACAGTCTCATATTCTATTGGGTACTACTATTTTTCTACAGAGAATACAGTGCAATAATATCGCTATTATATTTATTTTCACGGCAAATGTTCGGATAAATCGTTATGTATACTACGTTTCATATAATAAACAAGAACCATTCCCCGTGCTAAAATATATGTCATACCGCTTTGTTATCTGCATATCCGTACGTAAATTTCAGTCAAATAAAGTATGTATTAACTTAGCAGTATGTTACAGCTACAAACAATCAAGATCAAGTTATATTCTTGAAATATAGAAGTATCGTTATCATCATGGTAGGTACAAACACTATAAATATCAATAAAATGTGCATGACTTTAATAGGCCGATAGATTTCATGTTCCCATTTTTAAATGCGATAGTCCTTGGCAGTTAAATTGTCAAAAAACAAACAAACCTTTCCATAATTAATTCAATATTGAACGATAAATAGGGTATCTTAAAAGTACAAACATATAAAGAAAAGTTATTATCTAGTAGAGCTCACATTTATTCCATGTAGTTGCCTTCAGCTTCCATAACGGGATTTATATGGATCGGGAATTCGGAGCTTGCCTTTTTCACAATCCAAAGCGGGAGCTCGGCGCATAACTGGCGTGTATGTTCTTCAAGGTCATGTTTGTGAGTTCCTCGACATATGGCCATATGGTTATATTTTTCAAAGTAGTGTAAGGCATTGTAGTAAAACAAGATGATTGCTAATAAAGATATACCTTCATCTAAAGGTTTGTACTTGTAAGGATATGTTTTATAATCTGTATATATCAGAATAGTTCGTCGGTAGTCGTAACAAACTCTCTTAGCAACATTCTTGCCAGTGACCCCATTACAGTCTTTTACTATTTATATTAATATAAGTGTTTTCGCCAACGAATGAAGTAAAATTAAAACCGATCAAGCTGGTCTGATAAAACAAATTTATGTTGTTCGTTTCAGTTGGGAACACATGAATTAAATATACACACTGAAAACCATTTTACAATATATTCGAAAACCATGTATGCGTGCCAAGTGCATCTTTACAGATCGGCAAAGAGTTATGAAAATTATGAATACAAACGGATGTTGACAGTTACGTGCTTTACCAAATCTCATCATTGCCTATAGAAATATTTTTTTTAAGAAATCGAGTAAATGAATTGAACATGTAAATAACCATAATAACAATATAATAACAGATAACGGAATGGCTGTCATTACAAATCAATGTGAGACTATGTTTGTACACACAGGAAAAAACTCTATGGCATGCAAATGAAATACAGGAAATTAATTTAGTGATCGATATGTGATTGGGGGCATCACGTGATGAAACAGGCCTTTCAAAATGAATATCAGAATAAGTCTGTATACCGGATTACATTTAATATACGGGCAATATAAGCATGTATTAAGTAAAGCTACGTCAATCCAATAATTGTTCTTACAGGAGAAAATAATTTTTCAAATTTAATAGCTTATTACAAAGGACGGTTCATATTTATCTGAAATGTGAGTTGCATTACCTTGCTTTCTATTTTGATTTGCATATGTTTCAATTATTTTTTACACTGTGGTCACCATTTATCAAGTCCCGTAAGCCACTCAGGGAGGAGGGTTATTGCAAGTACAGTACGTTAGTGTGGAGATTTAATGTAGCGTTTACTTAAGGGGGCGGTTCATTAGAGATTTGTTTACGCTGGACTTGAAGACATCCAGGTTGAAGTCAGGTAGGAAGCAAGCAGACTAAACAGAGGTCCACGGGCGGGTAATTCTAAGAAAGAAGCTTTGTTCATGGAGTCTACGTTTTGATTTAGGCACAGATAAAGAGTGCGGGACATTTTTCACAGTGGATTCAGTTAGATGGGTATTTTTGTGAAAGGTTGGCGAAGGAAGACCAGAGATTTGAGCTCAGATTAGCACCTGCCATGGAAATAACGATAAAACAAACATAGGCTTGCAGCGTCTCTTCTGTTAGAGAGAGGCTTCGGGGAAGAGAAAAGGGCATACCCCACTAAGCCACGAAGTCTATATTGTACTCTGTCAAGACAGGATAGCCTGTTTTTAACAGTTCCTGCCCAGATATGGCAGTAGTATTCCATCCTGTGAGGTACTTGGCTTTTATATAGATAGAGAATTGCATCAGTAGTGAGATATCTTCTGGAGTGGTAGAAGGATCCCACAATCTATCCAGTTATCTTGGCAACAAACCTGATGTACGTGTTCCATTTCAGATCAGGTGTAAAGGACAAACCCAGAAGTTTGTCAACACATGCGGCTTCTCCTAGACAAGATCCATCTATTTCAATCGATGACAGATGGAGATCAGAGCGTTGATGATGTAAAGATAGGAATTTGGTTTTAGATGCATTAAAGGTAACCAACAACGTATTCCCCCACTGAATCACTCGTTCGAGATCAGAGGACAGAGGCTCAGAGAGAACTTTGTTATTTACAGCCTTTAATATGTTGCCGTAGATGGTCGTTTCATCAGCATAGATGTCACCGAATTATTTAAGTGTGCGCTTAGGGAGATCATTGATGTAGACCAGGAAGAGAGTTGGGCCCAAGATTGACCCTAGAGGGACTCAAGCATTTATATTGCTGACCTCTGATTTTGTCCATCTACCACTACTCTTATGAGTCTATCGGAGAGAAATGATTTGATAATTGAGCAAACATTTCCAGTTATACCGTAGCTGGAAATCTTGTGAAGTAGGCCTTTATGCCATACCTTGTCTAAGACCTTTTACATGCCAAGAGCTATTGTCCTAGAAAGAAAGCCTTTCTCAAGAAATTCACTAATCCTGTGAGATATAACCGTACGCACATATGCGGTAGATCTTGCAGAACGGAAACCATATTGTACGTCACTAAGGTTATTTCTGCTAATGTGTTTGACTATTTCCCTATTAAATATGGATTCCAGCAATTTACTCATAACACACAGGAGACTTATTGGTCTGTACAAAGAGGAAGATTACTAATAACTTGAATTCTTAAATACAGGGCATACTGATGAGGTTTTCCAGGAAGTCGGAAAGCACTTCTCCTTAAGGCAACGCTTAAACAGTGTCACCTGGTTGACGCGTTTATTACACTATTATTCGGATGCCGTCAGGGTCAGTTGCTTTACTGGAATCAAGTTTCTTGATTAGCTTGGCGACCTCATGCACAGATATTTGAGTGTTACCTCGCGTAGGATGAAATATGGGCAGCTGATGTATTCGTTGCATAGGGTGGAATTAGCTACAAATTTATTGGCAAATAGTTTGGCCTTGTCTAATGCTGACGTGATGACCTCTGATCCATTGAATATTTTGGGATAGAACGCACACTTCTGTTCAGGATCCTATTTGTCATATGACACAACTGGTGGGAATCAACAGCTGATCAGCTACTTTGGATTTTACAGACTGTGCATATAGCTCTCTTCCATTTTTTTATTACTCTTTGACAGTTGTTGCTGGCATTCCTGAACGCATCTTTAGTCTCAGTGAATTTATTACGATGGTAGTTATGGAAAAATTATTTCTGTGCGCGATAGCTGAAGCACATTCTGGGGATTACCATGGCTGGCTGTTAGGTTTTTATTAGAATTTTTTTAGACAGCATGAATCGGTCTATGCCTACAATTAGCCATTCAGTCCGATCTGATACTATAGAGGGCACATCCTTTTTAAACATAGAATGCAGAGGTAGATCAGATATGAATGTACGGAAGCTATCCCAGTCAGCCATAGAGTATCGGTATACAGTACGGTGGAGGTGCACGTCAGGGGTATTATTACATTTCATTTTTATCTTAACTGATACAACGGAGTGGTCGGAGGATCCTAGAGGAGAATGAACGGAGCATGAACATAGCTCAGGGGAAGTTGAGAGAAAAAGGTCTAGAAGGTTTGCATATTGACCGGTAGTATCGGACACACGGGTGCCTTAGTGAACAATCTGAATGAACTCATAAGCAATGGAAAAATAATGACAGAACGTCATCTCATCGTCGGTCTTAGTTGAGTGGGTCAGCCATTCCACGTTATGGACGTTGAAGTCACCACATATGTAAATGTTAGCCGAGGGATGTGCAGACGGTATGTGGTCTATTCTCTCAGATATACTCTTAATGATAGTAACCCCGCTGTTATGGGGCTGATAGAGGGAAAATATAAATGCAGAGGTGTAAGAAAGTGCAACCCGGAACCACATAGAGGGTAAATTAGGAGCTTGCCTAGAGATATCCCTGCCACACGGGAAGCCATCTTTAATGCAACCACATATCCCATTCTCGTGGCGATCTTGGGGGTAAGAAGTAGCTGTTAAGTTAGGGTGTCTGTTTATTATAAACTCATCTGGGGATGCGGTCGGCCCTATTCCAGGTTCGCTTGGAAAGAATATGTCCGGTTTCTTCTCCTGTAATTGGGTTTCAACCTCTGGAAGGTTGGAACGTATCCCGCTGATGTTGGAAAAGGAGGCATGATAGTAGGGGTCTACGTTGGAAGATGAGGTTCTAGGTATATTCGATTTTTTTCTGGATATATTTAATGTTGAGGTTTTTGGATTTGTGGAACATGTCCGCATACTTTGTTAGAGCAGGATAGAGAGGGTATGTAAGAGAGAAAAATACAGTATTTTTTGTAGCACATGAATAGTTATAGCCGTCGCAATTACCCACTAGTATGGCATCGAGTGGCCCCACTGGATACTACTGCATTGTCCATAATCCATTCACCAAATGACAATAGGACAGTCCCAGTACGTTGCCCCTGCTGATAGGACAGCCTCCTTAGTGGTTAATCCAAGGTTCGTGTCCCTGACTATCAGGCGAATAACGTCAGCCCAGACGAAACGTTTATCTCCAGCACCGTTACTCGTGATATGGCCAGAAGGATTGTCATAGAGACATAAAAAATTCTGACATATCAGACTACTGTTCACCAAGTACAACCGACGTTTAGAGCAGTTTTTTCTTCGCCCTTGCTCAGAAAAAATCACTCATTTGAATGAGGACTGAATGACTACAAAGGAGAAGCGAGGGTTACTTAAGCTGCCGATAACACATCCACTGTATAAGCTACTACGTAAAATAAACGTGGGAAAGGGAATTGGTACAAGGGGCTTATTAATATCTACTAAGCACAGCCCGGTGCTAAATTATCAATTCAGGACGCTTTTGATGATAATCGCCCCTCCCATATTAATGGGTGGATGTTTTTGGCGTTATCTACCTCGAGTTGTAATCATTCGTGGTTTCACCTCATAATTAAAATCCAATAATGAATTTCATCAATTCGTGAAGTCGGTTTTATATTAATTTACCTTTGAGGTAAGATAATTTTTCAATGATTTATATGGGAGGTTCGTTTTCATAGGTTACTTTTTCTTTGCTAATGCCACTGTGTATTATATTTCTAATATAATTGAAAGTAAGACTACCTACATTAGATTGTTTGATCGGCTGGCTAGGAAGCAAGCATTTTCAATATAAGCAAGCTTGCAGTAATATATATTAAGTATATTACTTAAATAAAGCCCTGACTTCATCTACTGTAATAGAGAAAATAATTCCAGGGATTTGTTTTTTATCGCTAGTTTACTTTAATGTAGCATGCGTGAGCTGCGTTTCAATAGAAGTCGCGAGGGTCGGGGGTGAAGAATATCATCTTAAAATTTTGTCAAGACAGAAAAACTAGAGACAAATAAATACATATACATAAATAAAACAAGAAAAACAAGTTTAAACAAGGTAAAAGCAAATACATTTGTTAGGATTAAAGGATGAATTTTACAATACTTAACGTCTGTTTCACATAATGGTTCGGCGTCCGTTTTTTTTTTATATATTTGCCGACTGGCATAATGGCGTGTCTTTCTAGAGCGGAAGAAGATTTCTATTTCCGGATACCTTGTGCACGCGTGCCTATCTATTTATAGAATAAAAGTCGTAACGTTGAAATGTGTAAATATATTAAATTCTAATTTTTTTTAAAGTAAAGTCCTAAATTCATCTACTGGAATAGAGATAAATAATTCCCGGCATTTTTGTTTTTTATCGCTAGTTTACTTGAATGTAGCATGAGTGAGCAGTGCTTTGTCTGTTAGTCGGGAAGGGGGGATGACGAATATAATCTTAAAATTTTGCCAGGACAGGACAGATAGATACAACTAAATAGATATACATAACAAAACAAGAAAAACAAGTGTAAACTAGGTAACATGAAATACATTTGTGAAGTACATGAACAGTACATCTAATACAACGGCTTGGTTCTAGGATTGATATTTGATTGAACACATTCTGTTTAATTTATCTTATATAGATATTAAAAGCAATTTAGTCTTTGTTGCAGACTTATTAATTATGGGCCAGTCATTTACAAATCCAAAAAGTGATTAGAGATTTCTATCATGTCTGAAAATTACGCATGTTCAACGAACGAGTTCACAGATAGAAAGCTCTACAACACAGACTATCTACCTATGCAAGTTATGATAACAGGGCAATTGACAGCATTCTATAAATGCACTGTCAGATTTGCACGACCAACGGGGGCGTGCTAACGGTGGTTTAATGTAAATTACACATCATGCCATCTCACATTGAAATCATATTGACAGTAAACAGCAAAGTGTACCGGAATGTGCTTATAAGTGTGGTGATTCCCTGGTGCACTCACGTTGCTGATGGCACATCCTAGGTGTGGAAGGAGGACTTGAGAGTAGCACAGACCCTTTGAGACCCGGTATTTACGTCACACTGCTTAACCTTCAATCATTAATATGCGTATTTATGAGAGTAAGTAAAAATACGAACATAGGAAAGATGAGACGAAGCAGAAGAACAAAAAGAAGACGAATATGTCAGAAAAAATACAAGCAAATATATTCTTCATCGATTTACTACAAGAAAGTGTACGGCAGAATTACTCGCTGAATTAGAAGCAACAATTACAAGAATGCTCGCAATTAGCTACATGCATATATATATATATATATATATATATATATATATGTGTGTGTATATATACAAATATATACGAACACACCAACACACACATACACACACACTTTTTTTTATTTTTTTTTTATTACATTTTCACCCCAAACAAGGCAAATTGCCACTTTGGTGTAGGGGGATACTATCAGGGGCAACAACTACTGGGGTACTATGTAGGGATTTGGGCAGCAAGGTGTCGGTTCACGTTACACTTGAACTTCTGCACGTCAGTACTGTTGGGGAAGCAGGGACCTGGAATGGAATTCCAGAGTCTTGCGGTTCTGGGGAAGAAACTATTGGAGTAAAAAGATCTTTTACATCTAGGGACCTCTACAGTGTGGGGGTGGGATCTAGTAGCCTGTCGGGTTTGTCGAGGGTGCTCGCGTCGTGGGGGCACAAGTGATTGCAGTTCATCAGAGTATTCACCACTAAAATACTTGTAGAACAGGCAGAGGGATGCAACATTTCGTCGATGGGACAGAGGCTGAAGCTTAGATGCCAGTTCAGGGCCTATCAGATTTGCGACTCTCTTTTGAACCTTGTCAAGGAGCGAGAGACTAGTAGCAGATGCACCAGCCCAGATGTGGCAGCAATACTCCATACTAGGGCGAATGGTGGCCTTATAGAGGTACAGGATACTTTCGGGTGTTAGTAGTTTTCTAGCACGGTAGAGAGAGCCTACCTTTCTTGCAGCGGCCCTGGCAATGCCTTCAATGTAATTGTTCCAACTCATGTTTCCTGTGAACGTTAGGCCAAGGAGTTTGAAAGATGGACTCTCAGATAAAGGGTCGTTGGCCATTGCTATTGGTGGTAGAGAGGGTTTCTTGTAATTATTGAATGAAACTAGTTTAGTCTTGGCAGCATTGAACGCGACCAACCACTTTTGTCCCCATTCCACTACAGATTGGAGGTCTTTCTCTAGTGTTTCTGCCATTTCTTTAGAAATGTGTTCATTCGTCTTCCTGTCGTGTCTGCCATAGAGTGTAGTGTCATCAGCATATATACCCATCTCAGAGGCAATGTTGTCGGGGAGGTCATTTATGAATATCAGGAACAATAGAGGTCCAAGGATAGAACTCTGGGGCACCCCCGCATTTATATCATATTGTTTAGATGTACGACCGTCGAGGACTACCTGGATTTTTCTCTTATCTAAGAAGGATTTAATTCAGTTAAGTATTCTACCAGTGATACCGTAAGATCTAATCTTCCTGAGGAGACCCTCATGCCATACCCTGTCAAAAGCCTTAGATATATCTAGAGCTACCGCTCTGCCTTCCCCCGCTTTGTCCAGTGATTGGTATATACGTTCAGAGATCACGGTGAGGATGTCTGCTGTGGAACGGGCTTGTCTAAATCCATATTGTTTGTCAGTCAGTAGTTTAGCATCTGTAAGATGATGGACTAGAGCATGGTTAATTATGGTCTCAAATATTTTGGCAAAAAGTGGGAGGAGGCTAATGGGGCGATAATTTGATGGGTCTGCCCTTTCGCCAGAATTCTTGAATACTGGTACAACAGAAGCAGTTTTCCAACAGCCCGGAAAGCAAGCTTCATTAAGACATTTGTTGTAGAGTTTGGAGAGAACTGGAGCTACTTCGGCTGAGCACTTTTTTAATAGCACAGCTGGGATACGATCGGGTCCACATGCTTTTGAGGTGTCAAGGTTTTTTATGATAGCATGCACCTGAGCAGGGGTGGTTTTCAGATCGTCTAGTGTGGCGTCTGTCCGCATAGGAAAGTCAGGTAGGGGGTGGTTGGAAGGGTCCAGTGTGGAGTGTGAGGCAAACCGACTGGCAAGCATGTTAGCCTTGTCGGTTGCTGAGGAGACAACCTCGTGATTGTTGGTTAGTGGGGGAATTGTTGATTGCCCATTATTTACTACACTGTTGTAGATTTTCCAGAAGTCTCGAGTTCCTAGTTTTTGTGCTTCGATGCGCTTTTTAGTGGTTTCCGTAAATTCTCTCTTAGCTGTCGCTATTTCTTTCTTAACGTTATTTCTAGCTTCTATATACTTCAGTCTGTTTGAACTGGACTTATGTCGGTTAAACCTACGGTATGCATGCTGCTTTTGAGTAATGGCAGTTGCACAAGTCGACGTAAACCATTGGGGAGAGTGGGGCTTACTATAAAATTTCCGCATGGGAACATGCGCTTCGATTGCAGTTTTGAACCAGTCAGTGGTCTCGTTTGCACACTGTTCAGCAGGGAGAGAGAAAATATTTTTCCATGGAGCATCTCTAATTAGTTCCCTGATGGCTTCCCAGTCAGCCTTATTATAATATCTCGTTGTTTTGAGCACTGGCTCTTCAGTTTTGGGACTAGAGTTTAGGGCGATTTCAACCATTATCACTGCATGATCAGCGTTCCCGAGTGGGCTGTGGGCCTTCGCTATGCAGTCATCGGGAACTGTGGTCAAAAACAGATCTAGAAGTGATACGTGTTGTTCTTCCTGGTCAGGGAAACGGGTTGGAAACGTAACAATTTGTGATAGGGAGTGAGATATAGCGAAGCTATGGGTTGTGCTGCCCGCTGCATCTGTGTGAGTAGAGAATCCAAGCCAGTTTTTGTGGTGGACATTAAAGTCACCAAACACATGTATTTGTGCGCTAGTGTCGAGGGACAGTGCCGTGTCTATGCTGTCAGATACTTTGTTTATTATGGAGCAGTCCTGAGTCGAGGGAGAGCGGTAGAGAAAATAATAGTAGCTAATACTGTGTTGCACGTTTAGTCTAAAGCACATAAAGGCTTGATCATCTGTTTCTAGGTTTGTTTCTCTAGTCAAGGGAAGGGTATTACGAATGTAAACTCCAAGTCCGTGCATATGTCTGTCAGAGTCCTTACGGCAGAGTGGGAGATATCCAGGCATGTTAAAGTGGTTAGAGGGAATGGAGGAGTGTAGGTTAGTCTCACTTAGTGCTAAGATATCCGGGATATTTGTTAAGAGAAATGCTTCAACATCAGCTAAGTTATTTCTAAGCCCACGGATATTTGTGAATGAGAGCCTCAAGGGAGGAGGCAAGTTGAATTTGTTTGTCCCTAATCCTGGTTTAAGCTTATTTTTAGATTGTACTGTCGTCATATTTTCTTTTTAAGAGTTTCGGTAAGGGGGAGCTACACAAGAGGTTATGCGGAGCTTCAGACATGCATCACAAGTAGACCATCAGCTGACCTTTCTCCAATTAGGATTGTGGCCTCAGGAAAGCCCACCGGGGATGAGTGCAGGGTCCCTTTCCATGCGCGTCATGGCACTGCAAACAACCCGATATTATTCAACTGTTGATGGAGCAGCCGCTCTAAGCGCTACCAAAGAGTTAGGGCTCCTGTACTACCAGTCGGGAACAGCAGCCAGGAACTGTCAATCCGGTACCCTCAACCCTTTAGAAGAAGGTCAACCCAATCTAACCGCTCAGGCATATCTTATACTCAAGCACTCCCAAATGTTCAGTTATAGGGGTGGGGCATGCTGGGAATGGGGAAGAACGGCGTTCATTGCCCTAGCCAGGAAACAAGATCTACCGCTGGGTGTTTCTGTCGAATCACTGAGATAGTGTCTGCGCTTGACTAATAGGCAAAGAAGGAGTATGGAAGCCGGGCGATAGACAGAGCCTATCTACTCCTTAAGCAATTTAGGTTTGCAAACCGGTGAATTTGTTTGAGTCACCAGCTCTAGGAAGGTTGTCATCCAAGACTGAAGAGGCCTCTCTCCCCTTTGGTTTAGTTTCAGAGTTTTCCTTCTCCTAGACGGATGATCTTGGAAGACCTACTGGGTCCGTCAGCCCTGAGGGTTTTCTCCGCGCCTAGGTTCTAATCCAGGTATTTCTGAGACCCCCGTTGTTAGTGTTACTGGGTTAGTTTGTTGGGGATTATATCTACTGATTAGTTGCACTCCTCAAAGTGATTTAGGGACATGCTATTTACTTGTTAATGGATAAAGGGGGTGGGTGAAGTTCATGCAGTGTAAGCGTCTATGTTTGTAAGAGGGCTTGTTAGGGAGGAGATAATGTGATTTTAGACGTACCCTTTTTTTATTAATGTTAGCTTAGGTCTAGTATAGTGTTACAGTATGAGTAGGTATTAAGAATTGAGCTACGAGTTGTGCCCGAGCTATTTTAGATGATAGGAGGGTTAAGATGTAAGTGCAATATAGCATGGATAAGACAGCAAGTATTGAGTCATGCGTAATTAGGTGAATAGATATATATGGGCAGGTTTTCAGTAGGTGCGAATAGAGTTGGAGTTGTAGGTATTTTTTAGTAAGAGTCATGGGGCGTTTTGCATAACAAGGAGTGTCGTTTCAATAACGTAATTAATCGTTGCAAAACTCGAGACAGTTGTGTCGTGCATATCGCTTTGTTTCTGGGTACTTTGGCTGTTAAGTACCTGCCTTTGTGTGCATAGGCTGTTAAGTCCCTTACTGGATAGGAATGAGCTGTAATGCATGCCTTAGAGGTAGAAATGTATAGATGTTTAGTGATGGTTATTAAAACAGTTTGCATGTGAGGGATTAGGGGCTGGAAGTTAGCGATTCAACTACAGATGCGGAGCAATGTGGGAGTTTAGTGGCGGATAGGTTGGAAGGAGTAGATTGTTAGCGTTCAAGAGAAGAGGGGTTATTTATTTACAGATGGATTTCCATTAGGATTTTTGAGTTACCTGTAAGGTTTAGTCTGAAGAAGGGAGGAATTTTTTTTTTTTTTTTTTTATGCATGCAGGTAAGACAAACGCAATCGTCTTGGAGGTAAAATGTAAAGGATTTCGTAGCTAGCTATTAGGTTTTTCCCTCCCAGTTATAGGGACAGCTAATTAATGGGATTTGGAATTGTAGTCATTAAGGTCAGGCGCAGAGTGTTGCATCTATTCAGAAAATTAGCCCTAGTATCACAGCTGGGATTATGTATATTGCAGTTAAAAATATAGTGCCAGTCAAATTATGAGCCACGTGCAGTGGTTTGGTATGGTATGGGTATCATGGAGGACACTTACATACAAGCAAGCGTACGGTGATTGCATATATTAAGTATACTACTTAATAAAGTTCTTCTGTCTTCTATAGAAGAAAGAAAGGTGGTCCTAGCTCTGTTCTATATTCTTGCATAGGCTATTCGTTTTCGAGTAGAGTTCTTCTGACCTTAAAAACGGCTCGCGTGGGACTAAGTGTTAGAGACCATTTTTACGCATATGTAATTAAAATGCATTAAATAAATACATTTAAAGAGAAGGTATACACAGTTGGTAAAAGCAAAAAGAAATAAATAGACAAGGTGAATAAATAAATAAAAAATAAAGTAATAAGAAACGACTCGCATGGAAGCAAAGAGTTAAAGACAATATATGCGCATATAGTTAAAATACATTAGTCAAAATTTAGAGAAAAAAAAAAAAAAAAAAAGCAGTTGCCATTTTGGTAATATTAGGATTTGTTAAATTACTTAGCTTATATTGATTGCCCATTTTCAAAA
Organism: Euprymna scolopes; assembly: GCF_053919585.1. Lineage (NCBI taxonomy): Eukaryota > Metazoa > Mollusca > Cephalopoda > Sepiida > Sepiolidae > Euprymna > Euprymna scolopes. The sequence goes on along the minus strand of NC_136487.1, from coordinate 166,115,200 downwards.
TATTCGCGTCTGTCAGCGAGCGAACCCTGCTTAGTGTGTCGGCTTCACTTCCTTTCCCGGATTTTATATCTATTTATAGTTTATAGTGCGCACATGTGTATGGTAATTTTACTTTTTTATTTTTTTCATTTTATTCTTTTTTTTTTAGGTTAATCTTCTGCCTTCTATAGTAGAAAGAAAGGTGGTCCTAGCTCTTCTATATTCTTGCATAGGCTATTCGTTTTCGAGTAGAGTTCTTCTGACCTTAAAAACGGCTCGCGTGGGACTAAGTGTTAGAGACCATTTTTACGCATATGTAATTAAAATGCATTAAATAAATACATTTAAAGAGAAGGTATACACAGTTGGTAAAAGCAAAAAGAAATAAATAGACAAGGTGAATAAATAAATAAAAAATAAAGTAATAAGAAACGACTCGCATGGAAGCAAAGAGTTAAAGACAATATATGCGCATATAGTTAAAATACATTAGTCAAAATTTAGAGAAAAAAAAAAAAAAAAAAAAGCAGTTGCCATTTTGGTAATATTAGGATTTGTTAAATTACTTAGCTTATATTGATTGCCCATTTTCAAAATTTTCGCGTCTGTCAGCGAGCGAACCCTGCTTAGTGTGTCGGCTTCACTTCCTTTCCCCGGATTTTATATCTATTTATAGTTTATATTGCGCACATATATATATATATTTATATATATATATATATATATATATATATATATATATATATATATATATATATATATATATATATACGCAGTTAAAGTTAATCCGGAGCAAAAACTCATGAATTGAAATAAGGTTATTAAGAGTGCTCAATAACAAGGTAAATTATGAAACTATTATTCATATAGGCAAATATGTCATGCTCGCTACACTGAATATGGTAAGGTTCCGGAGGAATTAGTTCGCATGAAAATAAGATATCAATCGTAAGGCAGTCTAAAATATTTATTTACCACCGAATTAATCCGATTTAAAAACGAACAAGGTTAACATATATTGTTTAATTTTTTTTTTTATTTATGAAAATAAAATATTAAAATGATAAAATTAAGTGGGAGGGTTAAATTAAGTGATATTTCTGACTGAAATGGATGGCGAAAAGAGGCAAAAAGTGTTTAAGATTAACAGGATAATTTGGAGGTGTATGCTGAGCAAAAAAACTAAAAATAAAACAAAACGTCAATTTTTATAAATTCGACCCCTATTATGCCCTCTTAACATTTATTGTCTTGGGCTCAAATCAAGTTCTTAAGTAAGGTCCATATCAAAGAAACCTAAAATTTCAAGTGTTTAAAGCACAAATTGTCGGAGATGTTCGGTAGAGTTCTTAAAGGTTTAATCGTTGAATTTTAACTCATTAACATACAAATTTGTGGCCGAATACCGATCAGCTCGATTTTCGCAAATCTCAGTACCCTGTATATCAAATTCCGGGTCTTAGTCCAGGCAAAATAAGGTTCGACTTTGAAAAAAATTGCAACATATTTTTCTTCTCCACCAGTCATTCCCATGAGGTGTCTAGAACATCATACTTAAAGTCCTAAGAAATCCACGTTGAGGGAATATGTATAATTTGCATAAATCCAAGATGACCGCCAATTTTCGATAATTTGCCATATCTCCGAATTCAGATGTCATAATTGATTGTTTTGAAGTGCTAAAATGGGGGGTTTGAACACAAGGATTTACGTGGAGTAGGTTACATTTTTATTGAATTAAGAATTTATAGCCAAAAATCCAATATGCTGGAAAGAATGTCTATTTTTAGAATGTATTTGCTCAAAATTTTATTTTTTTCGGTACATTTTTTAACCATAGGGCCTACTGAAATGTAGGAAAACACAGTTTTAGCCATAGATAAGCTTGTTATCATACTCATGAACAACAGTAAGTCTGTGTTTCAACAACATATCATCAATATTAATTTCAAGAGTGTCAGTTCCAGTTGTGCCACTTTGGGGTATCCGGCTTAAGCATCGTCGTCTACATCATCTGACAAATCTGGCACCTGTGAGTTAGAGCAACTTGTACCACGAAATTCTCTACACACGGCAGTGCAATGTAGACCTCCTTGTTTTGCAGTTTATCTTGCAGAACAGATGACATCCAGTATCTCCGGTGGTGCTGCGGGCTGATCTGTCTGTATAGGCATGCCCCTTCTGTCCACAAGGTGGCATTCCCAATCTTGTGGCTTCATGCTAACACATGTTCGTTTCCACTCGATTAACTGGTAATAGACACGGAGGCTATGGAATCTTGCAGCTGCTGATGTTGGTGGTAGAGCTTGTGGTTCCACGGAAGATGTGTTCTTGGAAATCTTGTCACAGAACCGTTTGTATCTTAAGCTGTCCAGTTCTTCCTCTTTTGTACCACCGTACAGTGATACCAGAGCTTCCTCTCCTGCAGCAGTTATGTTCTCCGGTGTTTGCCCTGATTTGTGGAACATCTCTGATTGCTCACGAAACAGGGAATCAGTCTTCACCTTCTTCACTGCCAAACCTTTTTCCCAATCCAAACAGGCGACTAGTAGTATTGCAGCCAATAATAGCATGGACCAAGAACAGATGGTCGCAAATCTGAGGCCCCAGCAATTCTTTCGACTGCTTTATGCACCACACCCTTCTCGATTTGGTCACTGAAAATGAATAATTTGTGAAGAATATCAATACAAATAACAGTTTTAAATGTAATTTAGTATATATATATATATATATATATATATATATATAATGATGATGATTGCTGCATCTTTCCAGATGATCGACGTCAACTTGATTTCTCCCAATCTTGTCATCCATGCCATCTCAGATGACTCTGCACTCCCGCCGCAGATTTGCACATCTTGAAGCAGATGACATACAAATTGAGGCATTTCCATCGAGTTGACTTTCTCTGGAGGTTGAAGCGTATTTTGGATCGGACTAATACTGAATGTTGCCTTGAACAGAAGTGTTGTGCGACAAGTTGGTTGACATAGCCAGCTTTTGACGGAAGCACTCGTTCACAACTGTTGTATTGTCAGCTATGTGTGTTATGGTTAAGACCGTCAATTAAACCTTTGCGAAGCCCTCGCTTCCGATTGCTGTGGGCCTGGTTTCTTTTGTCTAGAGCATCACAATTTCACATGAATCTTTACCCACTTCGAACTTTGCAGAGTAAGTTCTTCCCATGTGTCGATGTTGATTTGTAAGACTTTCAAAGTATTCTTTTAGAGTCCCTGAACTCTTCCTAGGCTTGTGTGGAGGGCGCTTGTATGGTTCAGCTTCCAATAAAAATTTTGTATTGGCAACCTACAATCTTTCATTCGAACCAAGTCGCAAACCCAACGCATCTAAGATCTGATTATAAGGGTATCAACACTAGAGCAACACGCTCTCACAATGACTTCTGTATCGGGTACATATGCTTGCAACTTGATGTTTAAGATACGTTTCAAGCATTATTGGTGAACTCGTTCAAACCATTTATTGTGCCTTTGATGCAATGCCGATGTTTTCGATGAATACAACAGGTCTTTTAAACACAGATATTAGTCATGTCTTGACTATGATGCCACGATCAGACCACACTCTCTTCTTCAACCTTCCAAAAGCTACAGATGCCTTCTGAATTCGCCTGTGAATTTCAGTGTCGAGAGAGTCACCCCTCGTCAGAGAACTACCAATGTACACAAAGGAATCAACTTCTTCAGGTCTAGCACCACAGCCCATGAGGTTCGGATCCCTGTATGACTGGCCCGGATCAAGAGTGAACATCAATATTTTTTTAATACATTTTTGTTTTCTTCCTGGTTACATGAACCACCGTTAGCAGCAGGAAACTAATCAGTGATAGCATGACAGACAATTTTTAGTCCGTGCAAGAGTCAGCAAGGCTATCCATTATATGTTGCATATCAGTCTCAATGTGCCACAAAAACAGCATCGGCTGCATACATTAACTCTTGACAAAGACATTAGGCAGCTTGGTTCTGGCATTAAATATTCTACAATTAAAAATGCGGCATGTGGTTCAAAACTTTAACATGACACCTCTATCGCAATCTCAAAACGCATGAGCAAGTAGAGCATAGAAAAATGAGTAGATGCAGGAATATCCCCTTGTTTGACACCATTGTTAACTGAGATTTCATCAGACAATTTTCCGTTAAACAATACTCTAGCTTTATATCTCTGTACAGTTCCTTGAATATTCTAACAAACGTTGGAAGACACCCTATTTCTCTAATATTAACCGGGAGCATCCCGTTTAATGGTGTCAAAGGCTTTTGTTTGATCCACAAACACTTGATACAGTGGAATTCGTTGTTCAATGCATTTCTCCTGGATTGCCGGGCTGAAATAATATCCATAGATCCTCTTCCAGACCCAAGTCACTTTATGACTCTGAAATAGCATAAGAATAAACATCCTCCAGTAACCTGTTTTATATAAGTTGTGCGAGAACTTCCCAATTTCTTCCAAAACCATAATCCCACGGTATTTCCTCAACAAAAGAAAGGATAGCGTTAGAAATATTCGCACCTCCAATCCTAGGAAGCACCACCGGGACACAATTCTAAGCACGTGCGTTGCCACTGCTGATTTGTGCAATAGCCAACTGCACCTCAATCAGATTAGGCACACGATACATTGTGAATATGATATCACATTGTGGTAGGCTATCAATTGCATCAGCATCTACTGCTGAGGGGATGTGAAAAACATAATTAAAGTGTTCTTGCCATCTTTGCAAGATATTTTCTGGATCCTTAATTACAACAGAATCATCTTTCGACATCAGGGCATATATTCAAGAGGTAGGAGGACCAACCACTTGGTGCAGGAGTCCATACACTTCCTTCTATTTTTCGTGGCAAACGCCTTTTGGATCTCTCCGTTATATTCATTCAGTATTGTTTTTTTTTTATTCTTCTTTGCTACCGTATCAATGTGGCTTTGACCTCTTTGTATTATCGTAAATTAGATGTATGATAAGAATGATCTTCACAAAGTAAAGAGGCATAAATTGCCCGTCTATTGATCAGCAACTGATTAATTTCAAGATTGTTGTCGTCAAACCAGTCCTTGTTGTTATCCCTCTTGAAGTAAAGTAGTTCATCACCAGCAGAATAAACCTTAGTCTAATAAAAATCCCCAATGTACCATCAAATGCAGGATTATCGAACTTTCCCGCCATATTTTTTGGAACTTCAGCCAAATTTTACTTAGCGACATCAATGCAACTAGGTACCTGCACAGCATTGTGACGAATTTTCTTACGGATGCGTAAATAAAACTTTCCTCTCACCAACTTGTGGGCAGTGTCATATTCAGCACTGCGCATGACGCCACCAGTACATGCATCTCGAAGCTCACGTTTTCTATTTATAATGAAGTCAATTACATTACCACGCCTGTAGCGTGGGTGTATCTAAGTAGCTTTGTGCTTAAGTTTACGGCGAAAAAAGTGTTATAGATACCAAGATAAAATTCTGAACACAGCTCGCTAGCTAAAGGCAATTAGCATTCATAGTACCGATACCATAGCAGCCAAGGGGACTCCAGATCTCATAGGTTTTCCCAATACGGACATTGAAATCAGCAAGAATAACTACAGAGCGGAGAGATTCATAGAAAAACAAGTTGACCTCTTTATTCGCCTGAAGGGTTGGTGCATAGACCGGAAAACCAGTGATGAATCTGTTATGTGATAGAGGAACATGAAGTGTCATGATGCAATCCCAGGTACTGGAAGGAAATTCCATAGTATCTACCTAGGATGTTTTAATCGCAAAACAGACTGCACCATTTCTACAGATACTCCCCGGTTTACCAATCCAGAAAAGAGTGAACCCTGATGACACCTCTCTCATTTCATCCTCTTCTGAGAGACGGGTATCTACCAAACTTGCAATGCCTATATCAAGTCTTTGCAGTTTTGCAGTTATAAGCGCTTTTGGGCGCTCTGGGCTGTCTGATGATGCTTTATCAGAAAGTGTGCGTACATTCCAACACCATATATTTAATGTTACTCCATTTGGAGATACATTTTCGATTTCTTCCTGCTCACCTGCAGCACTGTTAGCCGCAGGAAACTAACCAGACAATTATTAGTGCATGATTTCTAGCACTTTTCCAAGGAAATGGGTGAGCAGTGTTCTCCCTGCATAGGGCTGCTGAGTCACAGAACCCCGCAACGGAGTTGGCCTCGATAATTTGAAGGCAGAACAAGGATGTTAAGATAAGGTTGCTGTTGTCTCTGTGCAGATGTGTGACTGTGTATCCCCAACAGGTAAGGTTGAGCGCGTTGCCACTTCTCCATCGCCATAAGATTTGCAATAGATATAAACGACTGATAAATAAAAGATAAGATAGAAAAAGATAAAAGATAAAATATTGATCTCAAGACACATCTGTGCATCGTTGTATTAAAGTGACAAGCACGTGTACGACAAGAATGCCACTCACCAACAATAACCCAGTGACAAGCCATTGCAAGATGACTGGTAATTGCTTTGACGGCAGATTTCTAATAAGAGTTGTCCTCTCCTAGAAGGATTACCTCTACCACGGCTTAAAGGTCTCCTCCTACCCCGCTAATGTAATTTACCCATGATTGGGACACACGTAGCTGGGCACCAGAGCATGAACCACACGAGGGCGGGTCATAAATGCCGAGATACAGGGCCAAGCTCCTCTGGAGGTTTCTATCAGGGTTACCTCACCCTTAACCTTTGGTTCGAAAACCTAATCCCATGAGGTAATGGGGATTCCGTTTGCTGGCGCAGAAAACTATCGATTCACCAGAGCCCCGTTAGCGTGGCGGAGGTCACAACGTGCACGTGGAGATAATTAGATTGGGAGAAGCTATATATAACGCTAGAGCATTTTTGTGCTTTTAACGCATGCCCAAACAAAAGCTTGAACCCATATATATATATATATATATATATATATATATATATATATATATATATATATATATATATATATATATATATATATATATATATTAATAAGACGTCCTCTGGCAAGAGGATTTGAAGAACATGCTACAGAAAATTGCTACATGACTCCTGATTAATGAATTGCTTTTACTTTGACTTTCCACGCCCCACTGACTTTAGTAAATACGGTAAATACCTTTAGAAATAGTTGCTAATGTTTTCTCTCCTTTGATGAGATGGTAGACATCGATACCCTATAGGTTAAGGAGATTAATTTTCTAAAGTATATTTTGTCTTCCTTAGAATAATAAAAAATCTTTAATATGAAACTCAAACGCTTTATTCTAATAAGGGTTTTTTGAAATTCATTGAATCAAAATTATATATATATATATATATATATGTATATATATATATATATATATATATATATATATATATATACATACAGTGAAAATGTATGTCTGTCTCTGTGTCTGTGTCTGTGTGTGTTGTGTGCATTTCTCGACGCAATAACTCTGTCAATTTCTAGTCTACTGACTCGAAATTTGATATACAGGGTACTGAGTTTTGTGAAAATAGATGTGATTGTTTTTTGACGGAAATTTTCCGAGTAAGGGGTTAGAGTTCAACGATTTGACCTTTGAGAACTCTATCCAACTCCCCCGACAATTTTGTGTCTACACACTTGAAACTTAAGATATAGAGTCGGTGGATATGGATCTAACTCGATAACTTGATTTGAGCCCAAAACAATACAGTTGTAATGGTCATAATAAGGGTCAAAATTAAAAAAAAATGATCGCTTCTATTTCTTTTTTTTTTTTTTGCTCAAGATACACCTCCAAATACTCGGGCACCCATGTTAGTATATCTATAAAAGTGAACGTGTCTTTCTGTGTATGTGTGTCTGTGTACATTTCCATACGCAATAATTCTGTAAATTTTCAGTCTACAGACTCGAAATAGGGTACTGAGATTTGGGAAAATCTATGTGATCGGTTTTCGGCCAGAAATTTGGCTGTTTAGGAGTAAAAGTTCAACGATTTCCCTTTTGAGAATTCTACCAAACTCCTCCGACAATTTGCGGCCTAAAACCTTGAAATTTTGGATATTGGTTCCTTGGACATGGATCTTACTTAATAACTCGATTGAAGCCCAAAACACTAAATTGTAAGGGGTCATAATAGGCGTCAAACTGACCGTTTTATTTTTGTTTTTATTGCTCAGCATACACCCCGAAACAACCGGGCAACGGCTTTTTCATATATTTACACGAGAGAAATAAGTGTTTATGCGACAATTTGTATTTATGAGCGATTTATTATGACGTTCGTTCATATATATATATATATATATATATATAACCGAGCGTCATAATAAATTGCTCATAAATACAAATTATCGCATTAACACTTATTTCTCTCGTCTAAATATATGAAAAAAAAAACGTTCATGTTATTTAAATTATTTATTCATGCAATATTATCATACTTATACTTCGAGCGGATTATGAATGTCCAAACGATCCAATTAATTCTATTGATCACAATTGATAATGCATATTCCTCACTCAAATCGTGGCTTCTTAATATGACGTGTGATAATATAAATATATCTATTCAAAAATATATAGATAGTGCTTCTTAAAATATATAGATATGTATTCATAAAATATATAGATAACTATTCATAACACATATAACTATCTATTCCTAAAATATAAAGGTATTTATTCATAATACGTATAGATATATATCTAGAAAATTTATGGATATTTATTCATAAAATATATAGGGTATATTCATCCGAACGTGATGTTTATACCTGATTTGTTAAGAATAATGCTCTATAATAAAAATTGAGAACACTTCATATCATAGATAAACGACCACGGACTGTATCCATTCTCATACTCATTTTCTGTTAATTGATCCCAGATATTTAAAAGTCCTAAGTAATCGGACACTAATGCTATCTTATACGTGCATTCTGAGGGCAAATATACATTTTATGGGGTTGATATATAAAATTTATAAGAAAATAAAATATAGATTATTTATAACGCTCTTGTTTCCTTCAAAATGTCTACATCGTTCGCTAGTAGTTGTTTGCTGTATTAATATGTGTTATTTTATTATACGCAATCATCAAATACTTCTGCTGTGTGACAACTTGTGGTGATCCATCTGTAAGAGTGACACTAATTCTTCCCAGATTTAAAGTGCAATCCGCCACGTTTGATTATTTATTTTAATTAATCGTTATCGGAAAACTTTTGTTACATTGATTCTTTGACAAAAAAAGTTGACATGCACTGAATATTAACTGGATCTAAGCCTATATAACGTTCCACTTCTCTTCAGAATAATCCATGCTCAGATCCAGTTTATCATTTCCATCTTGCCCGTTCACGATTATTTGGTGTGATGTAAGTTTATTGGGAGCGAAATGCGACGTTTTCAGTTTTCGTTATTCTCTGTGATGTTCCCGTATGCATCCTTCATCATTATATTTCTACAGGCGTGTATGTATCAATTTTGCATTTGGAGCTATGTAGCTTATTTATATTTGTTTTCGCAAACAAGAGTTCTCCATAATATTTCAGCTATTCTGGTTACTGTTATCCGTTGTATATTTTCTGACATTACTCTGATTCTAATCTCCTACAGTCATTTTTAAGATTTTCGTCATTTTTTTGCGTTCTTCTAATTAAAACGGTGTTATCTAGAAATCCGTTGTTTTTTACGATGGCATCTGTATGGCATTTCCGCATCTTTTATCCGCTTCCATGTCTCCTTGTTATTTACTCTGTAATATTTTGAAATCTAAGATATGGAAGTATATTTATTCGCTGTAAACTATAATGAAATCTGGTGTTTGTATGTTTTGAACGCCAATGTCTTATAATGTTTGATATTTTATATTTACAATTACCGATGTCAGTTAGTGCTTGTGCTAATTACTTGGGGGTTCAAGATGGATTCAGTTGCATAATTCCTAAATTAGATTTACCCCATAGACACGGTTTGATGTACTGGTATCTGCTGCCTTGTTTACTGCATTCGCTTATTATGTGTTTACTTGTTCATTTTTCCTCAGTGTGCATCACTTGTGTTTTTGTGTTTTCCCAGTGTTTGATTTACTCCTGATAGTTATTGTCACGTTGCTATTCTAACTGATATTAGACATTCATTTTCATTGTTTATGTTTTTTTCATACTTATATCTAAGTATTTTTATAGGCCTTATGTTTTGAATCAATATGAATCGTATGTGTTACTGTTTCTTATTGTATGTATGTTTATTGTCTTATATTTTGCGTCTCTGTATCTCGTGTGTATTTGCCAGTGTCTCTTGTTACTTTTTAATGCTTTCTGTGACTAGCATTCTGTATTTTATAGGGCTGTGAGTGCCATTCATACAGTTTTCTATATACTCTACCTAGCGTTCTACATTGTTCTTTTTGACATTGTTTTGACTAGAATAATAATGTGAAGGTAGTGCAGTAGCCATGACCATATGTTTTCTGGTTTTCTTGTCAAAATTACCAGTGTTCTATATACGGTATCGGGTAGCTTACTAAACTCTCGATATGTTTAAACCGATGCGAAGGCTTATATAATATACTTTAGTTTCTATGAGTTAAAATGTTTTGTTTGTTAATATTCATGCTCAGTTTTTATTTGGTTTTCAATAGAGCTAGTACTGTATCCATTCAGAAACTTGTAAATATTTGCTGGTTCCATTTCGCCCAGTGCCCTAATATCCGCAGTAATATAATTTTCTTTGGTTTCTGTATTCTAATCTTAAAAACTATCAATCCTCACGTCCCTATCAAATATTCTATTTCGATGTATTGGCTAAAGATACTGGTTGTTTTTTACCGTCTCTAGTTTATTCTTTTCCTTTTTGGTTCTTGAAACAAAATCCGGCAGTTTACATAAGGTAGTAGATTATTTTATCTGTTTTAGTGAACTTGTTTCCAGAAAGCCAAAGTAGCTGTCATGTTCACGTTGTGGCCTCACCTCTGTTTGATTGGTTAGTATCATACTATCCGTTGCTTCCAGTGTTCCCCTTTTCATCATAAATAGCGCACACTATTTCTTTACCGAATTGCATTAGTATATTCTGACTGAAATTTCTGGTTTGTTTATTTGCGTCTCTTAATAAATCTGGATTTTTGAAAACAACATTCCTCTACATTGTGTGGTTTATTGTTTATCTGTATTATTGAACTTGTATCAGGATTCGCATGTTCTTACTATTAACAAAAAACCCTGATGGATATGATGAATAGTAGTGGTGACAGAGAATAACCATGTAACATATCTGTTTTTAGTTTAATGTCCGTTATGTATATTCCCTCAGCTCTCAGCACAATTCCCTAAGTTTTTTTTTTATTTCCTATTAAATTGAAAATCTTGCTTAGTATTGTATACATTTTTAGTCATTTAATTATCCATGCTTACGAATTTATGTCATACGCTTTCTTGTAGTCGATCGTCGCCATGGTCAAGTTCTTTTTCTACTTTTCCCCACCCTCCAAGATAGTTTTATCTATGTATATAATTTTGTGTCCTCATCTTTTTTAGTCATCCGTTCTGGCCCTCGGGAATTAGTCCGTTATTATGAAGGGAATGATGTTTCCCCTCAGTGTTGTAGGTAAACATATAATATGCCTGTAGTTGCTGATGATGACTCCTTTTTCCACGCCTTTTTGCACCAAAGTTGATAATAGTACCCGCCCTCGCACGTGATGGCATTTGTGGCCTTCTGGCCAACATCAAAGTGTAGTATCTGTTCCGGCAGCTGCTGCAGTCAAAGACCATTAACCTTGTGGCAATCTCTGGTACATGTAGGGGAAACCCTACATACCAGCTGGCAAACATTATACAGCTCCCATTTCCCACCTCTCGGGAGCTTGCCCCCTTTTCCCATCCCCCTCCGGCTCCCTCTCCACATTTGCTCAGCGGGGAAGAACATAAATACAACTAAAGTTGTTATTACTACTACTGTTACTACTACTACTACTATTATTATTATTATTATTATTATTATTTTTAGCAGCAGCAGCGGCACCAGGACCAATGGAATTCTACGGTAGTTAAAACATTACCATATAAGCAACCCATAGGGCACATTGAACTAGTCATAACTAATGACTTATTTCAGATTTAGCCCCTCTATTTATCACCAAAATCCCCAGGGGCCGCCATACGAACAATAGGTACAGTTTTAGACTATTGCACCATACAAAAAATGACAAAGCGCATCATGCGCCCACTCCATTAAGCCTCAAAATCCATCAAGAACTTAACAAAGTTAAAATCGAGTTGACCGTCATGCAAAACTGCTGAATAGACATACCCCGAAATTGTGAACAACTAGAGTAAAAAAATTGAGTTTTTATTAGCCCTAAAAGAGCCCCTGGTCATATTCAAGAGTTATCGAAAAGAAAACTTTATAGAAACTAGTAAGGTACACATTTTCAGAAAGTTTTATAAAAATCTAAGATGTCAATTTTTTTTTTAATATACACAAAAGTGTTAATTTTCGCCATTTTAACCCGCAGGACACTCGTATGGAGGGGAACAACCAGATTTTCCCCGGAAAAATACGTTCTGGTACTTATTTTTACTCATATCATATTTAATGTTTGGGAATTTTTCCAAAATCTAAAGGCGTAGTTATTGAAACACGTGCGGACAGACAAACGGCCAAAGGGACGAACGGGCGGACGGACGGACGAACGGGCGGACGGACGGACGAACGGGCGGATGGACGGACGGACGAACAGTCTAGAGCGAATAAACAGGTCCACTCTTCTTTTTTCGGGGGACCAAAATATGTTTTTTGGCAATATAGACAACTGCCTGAAAAACAGTATTACAAGAAATAGAACTATAGCGAGAAAAAGATTTTTGTTTAAACACAATGCTTATATCTCTCTTGGTAATAATTATGCCTACACTTTTCTTAATAATCTGATAATTTTGCATGAAAGGAAGGGGATTCGCAAGAACGTTGCCTCTAAGCATCTGCATTTATAAGGAGAACATGGTGAATAGGTAAAGAATGCGATTAATGGTTTTTGGTTCAAGACTAAATGAACGTGTAGAAGGTTTGGAGATGATAGGCAACACGTGCAGAAGCATATACTCGTATTTTATAAAACACATATCGGCAATGCATTATAAAATTGATTGTTTGAATCTGTTAAATATTTTTTAAGGATGATTATCATCGTTATTTCATCATTTCCTCGCATCATTCATCTTTGCAGGATATATTTATTGTTGGAACGTGTGTTGATTGTTTCAATTATTAGATCTTATTTTGATTGTTATCTTAAATTTCAGTCTAATTTGCAGAATTTGTATTACATAGCATATTGGCTAGTATTCCTGAACCACCTCACCATTTCAATTAAGGATATAAGCTGTTAAGGAAAGAGTCTATTTCCAAATATTGCCTAAACACATTAATAGTGTGTGAGAAATGAAAATAAATTTATCATTTACATTACAAATTTCAGAAAATAAAGTGTTGAATTATTTCATTATGTATATTAAATTGAAGTCATGTCATATCTAAGAATGTTTCCTAGGTTCCGGAAAGAAAACAATTGATAACTAAGAAAAAATAATTATTTGCATTATTTTTAATGGAACCCAATCTCTTAAGATTTTGAAATGTAAATAAACTATTACCCTAATATTTAATGTATAAACATGTATGCAGGAGAAAAAATTAGTTATTCTTAATGCCGAAACTTTACTGAATTCTTAAAGTTCCACAATTTTATCTCCCAATATAACTGTAATATTATGATTATGATTATTATTATCAGTAATAATAATAATAAACATAATAATAATAGTAGTAGTAGTAGTGTTAGTAGTAGTAGTTTATTAATTTAACTTCACAATTGTGATGTTTTCCAGTGTTCCCAAATCGAACTTTTACATCAAAGCCAGTGAAGATATAAAAATAGTCAATTAGATAGAAAATACCTGGCGTAAAGATATTTGCTGAACCAAGCAGAAATGACTTCTGGACAACGGTGATACTGTCTTACTCCTAAAGTGGTCGCCTATTTTATAAGATCATCAGGAATTGTAGTCAAACGCATGCACGATTATTGGTTGCATGAAAGATCTCCTTTTACACAATCCAGCACTCTCCACATTAAGTTTCTGATAGTTTCACTGTTTCCCGTTCTTCTTCGCCTTCTAAGCTAATGTTTAGGTACATTTTACATGCATTAGTCGTTTTATTCACAAATACAATACCCGTTTTCCTGTAAGATATATCTCCGAAATCCTCGATCATGAAACCACAAAACATCTTCACGTCCTTATTTTTCCATTACCTCTTCTGTGTGATTATTTGAGAAAAACTGTTGTGATATCTGGAGTGTGAGTACAACACATCTTCTCAGATTCCCAGTACTCACTTCCACTTTTGAAAACATTTACATATACCTGCGTTATTGCAAAATATGCTTAGCATGGATTTCTTGTTGGCAGAAGTTTTGGTCTTAACATTATGTTGCAACAACAACAATAATAATAATAATAATAATAATAATAATAATAATAATAATAATAATAACATTACTAATAACTCAATTGCTCTTGACATACCAAACGCCTTTGACAAGGTATAGCATAAAGGCCTACTTCACAATATTCCAGCTACGGTATAACTGGAAATGTTTTCTCTATCATTAAATCATTTCTATCTGATAGGCTCATAAGAGTAGTGGTCGATGGACAAAAATCAGCAGTCTGCAGTATTAATGCTGGTGTCCCTACCGGGGTCCATCCTGGGCCTAACTCTCTTCCTGATCTACATCAATGGTCTCCCTAAACACATATGTACATCATTCGTTGACATCTATGCTGAGTATACGACCATCTACAACGCATCAAAGTCTGTAAATGACAAAGTTCTATCTGATTCTCTCTCCTCTGATCTCCAGCGCGTGATTCAGTGTGGGAAGACGTGGCTGGTTACCTTTAATGCATCTAAAACCAAGGTCTAAGACGTTTTTGCACTTATTTGGAGAAGTATTGCTTGTGCTTTCTCTCCTCTGTTTTCCATCCTCCTTTAACATCTAAACTTATTTGGTGTAGATTTGGCCCAACCACTCGTGGTGGTCAAAGATTGCCTTCGTGGTGGAGGGTGAAATAGCCATCAATTAGTTTTATTATTATGTAAGCTGAGTTATTATTATGTGAGGTTGATGCCGGGAGATGGTCTTTGATTAGTGATGCAAAATGCACGTCTAAAATATCTAACTTCGGGAAAATTAATACTGATATTTTCTTGTTATAATAATCGTGTCTGCGTCACGCCTCCAACACATTCACCGATAAAGACAGAAAATACAATCGGTTGTCGAAAAAAGGTCTCCTTACAATGACCGTATGAGCAGAAGGCTGATGAAATAAAAATACATAACAAATATTTTTCTCTTCTCTCCTGTTAATAATTGTACAAATCAGAAACCCGCCTTCCAACGTAGACCCCTACTACCATGTCTGCTTCTCCAACACCAGCGTTATACGTTCCACACATCCAGAGGTTGAAACCCAATTACAGCAGACGAAACCGGGCATATTCTTTCGAAGCGAAACTGGAATAGGGCCGACCATTTCCCTAGATGAGTTCATAATTGATGGATACTCCAACTTAACATCTAAATCTGGTCCCTAAGACCGCCATGGACATGGAATATGTCCCTACATTAAAAATGGCTTCTCATGTGGCTGGGATATATCTAGAGAAGATTCTAATTTACCTTGTATGTGCTTCCGGGTTGCACTTGCTTACACCACTCCATTTATATTTGCCATCTATAGGCCCCATAACAGCGGAGTTACTATCGTTAAGAGTATATCTGAGAAAATAGATCACATACTGTCGGCGCATTCCTCGACTATTATTCACATCTGGTGTGACTTCAGCGTCCATAACGTGGAAAGGCTGACTAACTCAAATAAGACAGACGACGAGGTGAGGTTCTGTCATGATTCTGCCATGCTCATGACCTCACTCAGATTGTTCGGGAGCCCACCCGTGTGTCCGATACTACCGGTCAATATGCAAACCTTCTAGACGTTTTTCTCTCAACTGCCCCTGAGCTATGTTCATGTTCCGTACTCTCTCCTCTAGGATCCTCCGACTACTGCGTCGTATCAGTTAAGATTAAAAGAAAATGTAATAAGACCCCAGACGTACCCCTCTACCGTACTGTATACAGATACTCCATGGCTGAATGGGTTAGCTTCCGTACATTCATATCTGATCTAACTCTGCATTCCATGTTTAAAAATGATGTGACCTCTATATTATCAGAGCTGACCGAATGGTTAAGTGTAGGCATAGACCGAATCATATTATCTAAAAAATTTCCAACAAACACCTAACAGCCAGCAATTGTTCTCCCCAGAATGTGTTGCTGCCATCGCGCACAGAAATCACTTTTTTCCATAGCTACCAATGTAATAGACGCACTGAGACTAAAGCTGCTTTCAGGAACGCCAGCAACCACTGTAAAGAGTAATAAAAAATTCAAGAGAGCTATATGCTCAGTCCGTTAAATCCAAAGTGGCTGAGCAGCGGCTTGGTTCCCACCAGTATTGCCAAATAAAAATATGATCCTGAACAGAAGTGTGCGTTCTATCCCAACCATTATCAATGGACCTGGAGTCAGCTCGTCAGCATCAGAGAAGGCCTAACTATTTGCCAAGAAATTGGTAGCTAATTCTACCCCATGCGACCAAGGCCATAAACTCTCCATATTTCCTCCTATAACACAGAACACGCTAGGTAACATACAAATATCTGTGCATGGGGTCACCAAGCTAATCAAGAACCTTGATTCCTGTAAAACAACTGGAACTGACGGTATCCCAATTATAGTGTTCAAAAAGATTCAACTAGAACTGGCTACCATACTTACGAAACTGTTGAAGCATTGCCTTGAAGAGACGCGCTTTCCAACACGCTGGAAAATCTCATCAGTGTGCCCTGTATTTAAGAATTCAGGTGATAAGCAACCTCAATCTCAGTGCCGACCAATAAGTATCCTGTGTGTCATGAGTAAGTTGCTGGAGTCCATATGAAATAGAGAAATATTCAACCACCTCAGCAGAAATAACCTTCTTAGTGACATGCAACATGGTTTCCCTTCTGCAAGATCTACTGCAGATATGCTAACGGTTATATAGTATATGATTAGTGCATCTCTTAACAAAGGCTTCCTTTCTAGGACAATTGCTATTGACATGTCAAAGGCTTTAGAAAACGTATGGTATAAAGGTCAACTTCACAAGATTTTCAGCTACGGTATAACTATAAATGTGCTCTCTATCATAAAATCATTTCTATTAGATAGGATCAGAAGAGTAGTGGTCGATGGACAAATATCAAAAGCCTGCAGTATTAATGCTGGAGTCCCTCGGTCGTCCATCCTGGGCCCAACTCTTGTCCTGATCTACATCAATGATCTCCTTAAACACATACATAAATCATTCGTCGACATCTATGCTAATGACGGCCATCTACGGCAAAAATCAAACGCTGTAAATGACAAAGTTCTCTCTGATTCTCTTTTCTTTGATCTCGAGCGCGTGGTTCAGTGGGGGAAGACGTGTCTGGTTACCTTTAATGCATCTAAAACCAAACTCCTATCCTTACATCATAATCTCCATCTGGCATCACTTGAAATGGATGGCTGTCGTCTAGGAGAATCTCTGTTTTGACAAGCTTCTGGGCGTGACCTTTACTCCTGATTTGAAATGGAACACGTACCTCAAGTCTCTTGTCAAAATCGCTGGAAAGATGGTGGGACCCTTCTACCGCACTAGAAGATATATCACTACTGATGCACTTCTCTCTATATATAAAAGCGAAGCACGTCCAAGGATTAAATACTGCTGCCATATCTGGGCAGGAGCTGCTAAAAAAGCCTATCCTGCCTTTACAGAGTACAAAATAGACTTCGTGGCTTAGTGAGGGATGCCATTTTCTCTTCCCTGCAACCTTTCTACCAGAGAAGAGACGTTGCGAGCCCATCTTCTTTTATCGTTATTTCCATGGCAGGTGCTCGTCTGAGCTACAATCTCTAGTCCCATCTCGCCAATCTTTCACGAAAAATACCCGTCTAGCTTAAACCACTGTGAAAATTGTCCCCACTTTATCTGTTCCTGAATAAAAACGTAGATTTCATGAACAAAGCTTCTTTCTTAGAACTTCACGTATGTGGAAATATCTTCCGTCTGCCTGTTTCCCACCTGACTACAACCTAGATGTCTCCAAGTCCAACCTAAACAAATTTCTGACGAACCGCCCCCTTAACCGCTTGTATTAAATCTCCAGACTAACGTACTCTACATGCAATAACCCTTATCCCTGAGTGGCTTCTGGTTCTTGATAATTTGTGAGCCATTTCTAAAAAAAAAAACATTGTCATGTAATCACAGTTTTGTTAATAATAAATCCGTACGAATCAAAATCCGGGAATTTATCCTAAGTAAGTTAAATATGGCGTCCAGAATTCGTGATTTACTTTCAAATGAATGATATCAACGTGAAGTAATTTCTCTCAGGAGATAGCAAGTAAGGAAAGATAGCGGCAAACCTAAAGCACGTAGATGTCCCTGAAAGCCATAGATATTTCTATTCTAATCGTTTCTTCCCTCGAACAGCTGGACATTGGAATTCCCTTTCCACTGCCTGCTTCTCTGGCTGTACTGATATACAGAAGTGTAAATAGAACACACACTAATACCTTGTTAATCTTTCTTAGACGTGACCCCAAATTGTAGCCTCTTACGCCCAAGTGACGATACGATTTGTAAGAGGTGAACATGAGTCAAAAATAAAAAAAAATATATATTTTGGTGACCGTCAGATAGAATTTCGATTCGATTGCGTCTACAAGAGTACAACAGTTTATACCGGTTATAGATGTCGTTAGTCACGAGAGATTTCTCCTCGTGATGATTGTGTCAAAGTTCGAGCTCGGGTAAGTTTATTTTGTTTTACTGTGAACAATAGTTAACGCCTCTTAAATAGATCAGTTCAGAATAATTTTTTTAAAGTTAAGAATAGGTAACGCTTTGTTAAACGATCATTTTGCAGGATTTGTGTTTTAAAATGGAGAATAGTGAACGCTTCGTTTAACGATCAGTTGACACTTATTAAAATAGAGAGTGGTTGATTCCTTTTAATTGTTGAATTATATAATTCGTGTATAAAAGAAATACCATTTTTAGTTATAATCAAACTTTATAATCTCGAGTCGTGTGTCTTTTGGAAGTAAGGAATTGAAGGAAGCTGAATTAAAACCGTGAATGAGGAATTTAAAGTAAAAAGCCTGCCGGTTTACACGAATCTTATATCAGAGTGAACAATAGTTAACGGTTTGCTAAACTGCTGATTGCTTAGGGGCGATGTGATGTTGTTGGTATTTAACATTTTATATTGTTTTAGAAAAGTGAACCCATGGATTTTAAAAATGATTTCTTTTCCTTTCGTTGTTGTGGTTGTTTTGTTGCTGAATATATAGGAAGAGGAAGAAAATTAAAAAAAAGTCAGGAAGGATGAACTTGACGAGTAATGTTTTTGTTAATTGTAATTGAATAAATTGGGTATCAGTGATCAAGCGGGTATAGAGGTTGTCGATGGGGGCCCGGGGGAATCGGATCATTTGAGACAAGATGTCATTGAGAGGCGAATTCTTGGGAAACGTTGCGGGGATGGACCAACTAGTTTTACTGTTTTCGATTATAAACATTAGGAGAAACCGCGTTAATTACTATTGAAGTATATGGAAGCCGTGAGAACAGATTAGACTCAAAGTGTGAGTGGGTGAAGTAAGGGCGGTGGTAGAGATATTAGTAGATT